>NW_027442775.1:0-79625 GCF_048569485.1 Anomaloglossus baeobatrachus
TTATAGTTTTGGAGAAAAATGTGTTCATTTCATGTATGCGCAAAATGCCTTTGAAATGGTTTTAAAATGGATTTGGAGCATGGAGACGATTATCTCAGGATGGCAATATAAACAAACGAAACTTTTAGTAGATTTCTACTTATTTTATTAAATATTATCTCCACCAAACAGGACAAGCTTGCATCTGTTATAGTTTTGGAGAAAAATGTGTTCATTTCATGTATGCGCAAAATGCCTTTGAAATGGCTTTAAAATGGATTTGGAGCATGGAGACGATTATCTCAGGATGGCAATATAAACAAACGAAACTTTTAGTAGATTTCTACTTATTTTATTAAATATTATCTCCACCAAACAGGACAAGCTTGCATCTGTTATAGTTTTGGAGAAAAATGTGTTCATTTCATGTATGCGCGAAATGCCTTTGAAATGGCTTTAAAATGGATTTGGAGCATGGAGACGATTATCTCAGGATGGCAATATAAACAAACGAAACTTTTAGTAGATTTCTACTTATTTTATTAAATATTATCTCCACCAAACAGGACAAGCTTGCATCTGTTATAGTTTTGGAGAAAAATGTGTTCATTTCATGTATGCGCGAAATGCCTTAAAATGGCTTTAAAATGGATTTGGTGCATGGAGACGATTATCTCGGGATTGCAAGATAACCAAACAAAACTTTTAGTGGATTTCTACTTATTTTATTAAATATCATCTCCACCAAACAGGACAAGCTTGCATCTGTTATAGTTTTGGAGAAAAATGTGTTCATTTCATGTATGCGCGAAATGCCTTAAAAATGGCTTTAAAATGGATTTGGAGCATGGAGACGATTATCTCGGGATTGCAATATAACCAAACAAAACTTTTAGTGGATTTCTACTTATTTTATTAAATATCATCTCCACCAAACAGGACAAGCTTGCATCTGTTATAGTTTTGGAGAAAAATGTGTTCATTTCATGTATGCGCGAAATGCCTTAAAATGGCTTTAAAATGGATTTGGAGCATGGAGACGATTATCTCGGGATTGCAAGATAACCAAACAAAACTTTTAGTGGATTTCTACTTATTTTATTAAATATCATCTCCACCAAACAGGACAAGCTTGCATCTGTTATAGTTTTGGAGAAAAATGTGTTCATTTCATGTATGCGCGAAATGCCTTAAAAATGGCTTTAAAATGGATTTGGAGCATGGAGACGATTATCTCAGGATGGCAATATAAACAAACGAAACTTTTAGTAGATTTCTACTTATTTGATTAAATATTATCTCCACCAAACAGGACAAGCTTGCATCTGTTATAGTTTTGGAGAAAAATGTGTTCATTTCATGTATGCGCGAAATGCCTTAAAAATGGCTTTAAAATGGATTTGGAGCATGGAGACGATTATCTCGGGATTGCAAGATAACCAAACAAAACTTTTAGTGGATTTCTACTTATTTTATTAAATATCATCTCCACCAAACAGGACAAGCTTGCATCTGTTATAGTTTTGGAGAAAAATGTGTTCATTTCATGTATGCGCGAAATGCCTTAAAAATGGCTTTAAAATGGATTTGGAGCATGGAGACGATTATCTCGGGATTGCAAGATAACCAAACAAACTTTTAGTGGATTTCTACTTATTTTATTAAATATCATCTCCACCAAACAGGACAAGCTTGCATCTGTTATAGTTTTGGAGAAAAATGTGTTCATTTCATGTATGCGCGAAATGCCTTAAAAATGGCTTTAAAATGGATTTGGAGCATGGAGACGATTATCTCGGGATTGCAAGATAACCAAACAAAACTTTTAGTGGATTTCTACTTATTTTATTAAATATCATCTCCACCAAACAGGACAAGCTTGCATCTGTTATAGTTTTGGAGAAAAATGTGTTCATTTCATGTATGCGCGAAATGCCTTAAAAATGGCTTTAAAATGGATTTGGAGCATGGAGACGATTATCTCAGGATGGCAATATAAACAAACGAAACTTTTAGTAGATTTCTACTTATTTGATTAAATATTATCTCCACCAAACAGGACAAGCTTGCATCTGTTATAGTTTTGGAGAAAAATGTGTTCATTTCATGTATGCGCGAAATGCCTTAAAAATGGCTTTAAAATGGATTTGGAGCATGGAGACGATTATCTCGGGATTGCAAGATAACCAAACAAAACTTTTAGTGGATTTCTACTTATTTTATTAAATATCATCTCCACCAAACAGGACAAGCTTGCATCTGTTATAGTTTTGGAGAAAAATGTGTTCATTTCATGTATGCGCGAAATGCCTTAAAAATGGCTTTAAAATGGATTTGGAGCATGGAGACGATTATCTCGGGATTGCAAGATAACCAAACAAAACTTTTAGTGGATTTCTACTTATTTTATTAAATATCATCTCCACCAAACAGGACAAGCTTGCATCTGTTATAGTTTTGGAGAAAAATGTGTTCATTTCATGTATGCGCGAAATGCCTTAAAAATGGCTTTAAAATGGATTTGGAGCATGGAGACGATTATCTCGGGATTGCAAGATAACCAAACAAAACTTTTAGTGGATTTCTACTTATTTTATTAAATATCATCTCCACCAAACAGGACAAGCTTGCATCTGTTATAGTTTTGGAGAAAAATGTGTTCATTTCATGTATGCGCGAAATGCCTTAAAAATGGCTTTAAAATGGATTTGGAGCATGGAGACGATTATCTCGGGATTGCAAGATAACCAAACAAAACTTTTAGTGGATTTCTACTTATTTTATTAAATATCATCTCCACCAAACAGGACAAGCTTGCATCTGTTATAGTTTTGGAGAAAAATGTGTTCATTTCATGTATGCGCGAAATGCCTTAAAATGGCTTTAAAATGGATTTGGAGCATGGAGACGATTATCTCGGGATTGCAAGATAACCAAACAAAACTTTTAGTGGATTTCTACTTATTTTATTAAATATCATCTCCACCAAACAGGACAAGCTTGCATCTGTTATAGTTTTGGAGAAAAATGTGTTCATTTCATGTATGCGCGAAATGCCTTAAAAATGGCTTTAAAATGGATTTGGAGCATGGAGACGATTATCTCAGGATGGCAATATAAACAAACGAAACTTTTAGTAGATTTCTACTTATTTGATTAAATATTATCTCCACCAAACAGGACAAGCTTGCATCTGTTATAGTTTTGGAGAAAAATGTGTTCATTTCATGTATGCGCGAAATGCCTTAAAAATGGCTTTAAAATGGATTTGGAGCATGGAGACGATTATCTCGGGATTGCAAGATAACCAAACAAAACTTTTAGTGGATTTCTACTTATTTTATTAAATATCATCTCCACCAAACAGGACAAGCTTGCATCTGTTATAGTTTTGGAGAAAAATGTGTTCATTTCATGTATGCGCGAAATGCCTTAAAAATGGCTTTAAAATGGATTTGGAGCATGGAGACGATTATCTCGGGATTGCAAGATAACCAAACAAAACTTTTAGTGGATTTCTACTTATTTTATTAAATATCATCTCCACCAAACAGGACAAGCTTGCATCTGTTATAGTTTTGGAGAAAAATGTGTTCATTTCATGTATGCGCGAAATGCCTTAAAAATGGCTTTAAAATGGATTTGGAGCATGGAGACGATTATCTCGGGATTGCAAGATAACCAAACAAAACTTTTAGTGGATTTCTACTTATTTTATTAAATATCATCTCCACCAAACAGGACAAGCTTGCATCTGTTATAGTTTTGGAGAAAAATGTGTTCATTTCATGTATGCGCGAAATGCCTTAAAAATGGCTTTAAAATGGATTTGGAGCATGGAGACGATTATCTCGGGATTGCAAGATAACCAAACAAAACTTTTAGTGGATTTCTACTTATTTTATTAAATATCATCTCCACCAAACAGGACAAGCTTGCATCTGTTATAGTTTTGGAGAAAAATGTGTTCATTTCATGTATGCGCGAAATGCCTTAAAAATGGCTTTAAAATGGATTTGGAGCATGGAGACGATTATCTCGGGATTGCAAGATAACCAAACAAAACTTTTAGTGGATTTCTACTTATTTTATTAAATATCATCTCCACCAAACAGGACAAGCTTGCATCTGTTATAGTTTTGGAGAAAAATGTGTTCATTTCATGTATGCGCGAAATGCCTTAAAAATGGCTTTAAAATGGATTTGGAGCATGGAGACGATTATCTCGGGATTGCAATATAACCAAACAAAACTTTTAGTGGATTTCTACTTATTTTATTAAATATCATCTCCACCAAACAGGACAAGCTTGCATCTGTTATAGTTTTGGAGAAAAATGTGTTCATTTCATGTATGCGCGAAATGCCTTAAAAATGGCTTTAAAATGGATTTGGAGCATGGAGACGATTATCTCGGGATTGCAAGATAACGAAACAAAACTTTTAGTGGATTTCTACTTATTTTATTAAATATCATCTCCACCAAACAGGACAAGCTTGCATCTGTTATAGTTTTGGAGAAAAATGTGTTCATTTCATGTATGCGCGAAATGCCTTAAAAATGGCTTTAAAATGGATTTGGAGCATGGAGACGATTATCTCGGGATTGCAAGATAACCAAACAAAACTTTTAGTGGATTTCTACTTATTTTATTAAATATCATCTCCACCAAACAGGACAAGCTTGCATCTGTTATAGTTTTGGAGAAAAATGTGTTCATTTCATGTATGCGCGAAATGCCTTAAAAATGGCTTTAAAATGGATTTGGAGCATGGAGACGATTATCTCGGGATTGCAAGATAACCAAACAAAACTTTTAGTGGATTTCTACTTATTTTATTAAATATCATCTCCACCAAACAGGACAAGCTTGCATCTGTTATAGTTTTGGAGAAAAATGTGTTCATTTCATGTATGCGCGAAATGCCTTAAAAATGGCTTTAAAATGGATTTGGAGCATGGAGACGATTATCTCGGGATTGCAAGATAACCAAACAAAACTTTTAGTGGATTTCTACTTATTTTATTAAATATCATCTCCACCAAACAGGACAAGCTTGCATCTGTTATAGTTTTGGAGAAAAATGTGTTCATTTCATGTATGCGCGAAATGCCTTAAAAATGGCTTTAAAATGGATTTGGAGCATGGAGACGATTATCTCGGGATTGCAATATAACCAAACAAAACTTTTAGTGGATTTCTACTTATTTTATTAAATATCATCTCCACCAAACAGGACAAGCTTGCATCTGTTATAGTTTTGGAGAAAAATGTGTTCATTTCATGTATGCGCGAAATGCCTTAAAAATGGCTTTAAAATGGATTTGGAGCATGGAGACGATTATCTCGGGATTGGCAAGATAACCAAACAAAACTTTTAGTGGATTTCTACTTATTTTATTAAATATCATCTCCACCAAACAGGACAAGCTTGCATCTGTTATAGTTTTGGAGAAAAATTTGTTCATTTCATGTATGCGCGAAATGCCTTAAAAATGGCTTTAAAATGGATTTGGAGCATGGAGACGATTATCTCGGGATTGCAAGATAACCAAACAAAACTTTTAGTGGATTTCTACTTATTTTATTAAATATCATCTCGACCAAACAGGACAAGCTTGCATCTGTTATAGTTTTGGAGAAAAATGTGTTCATTTCATGTATGCGCGAAATGCCTTAAAAATGGCTTTAAAATGGATTTGGAGCATGGAGACGATTATCTCGGGATTGCAAGATAACCAAACAAAACTTTTAGTGGATTTCTACTTATTTTATTAAATATCATCTCCACCAAACAGGACAAGCTTGCATGTGTTATAGTTTTGGAGAAAAATGTGTTCATTTCATGTATGCGCAAAATGCCTTTGAAATGGCTTTAAAATGGATTTGGAGCATGGAGACGATTATCTCGGGATTGCAAGATAACCAAACAAAACTTTTAGTGGATTTCTACTTATTTTATTAAATATCATCTCCACCAAACAGGACAAGCTTGCATCTGTTATAGTTTTGGAGAAAAATGTGTTCATTTCATGTATGCGCGAAATGCCTTAAAAATGACTTTAAAATGGATTTGGAGCATGGAGACGATTATCTCGGGATTGCAAGATAACCAAACAAAACTTTTAGTGGATTTCTACTTATTTTATTAAATATCATCTCCACCAAACAGGACAAGCTTGCATCTGTTATAGTTTTGGAGAAAAATGTGTTCATTTCATGTATGCGCGAAATGCCTTAAAAATGGCTTTAAAATGGATTTGGAGCATGGAGACGATTATCTCGGGATTGCAAGATAACCAAACAAAACTTTTAGTGGATTTCTACTTATTTTATTAAATATCTTCTCCACCAAACAGGACAAGCTTGCATCTGTTATAGTTTTGGAGAAAAATGTGTTCATTTCATGTATGCGCGAAATGCCTTAAAAATGGCTTTAAAATGGATTTGGAGCATGGAGACGATTATCTCGGGATTGCAAGATAACCAAACAAAACTTTTAGTGGATTTCTACTTATTTTATTAAATATCATCTCCACCAAACAGGACAAGCTTGCATGTGTTATAGTTTTGGAGAAAAATGTGTTCATTTCATGTATGCGCAAAATGCCTTTGAAATGGCTTTAAAATGGATTTGGAGCATGGAGACGATTATCTCAGGATGGCAATATAAACAAACGAAACTTTTAGTAGATTTCTACTTATTTTATTAAATATTATCTCCACCAAACAGGACAAGCTTGCATCTGTTATAGTTTTGGAGAAAAATGTGTTCATTTCATGTATGCGCGAAATGCCTTAAAAATGGCTTTAAAATGGATTTGGAGCATGGAGACGATTATCTCGGGATTGCAAGATAACCAAACAAAACTTTTAGTGGATTTCTACTTATTTTATTAAATATCATCTCCACCAAACAGGACAAGCTTGCATGTGTTATAGTTTTGGAGAAAAATGTGTTCATTTCATGTATGCGCAAAATGCCTTTGAAATGGCTTTAAAATGGATTTGGAGCATGGAGACGATTATCTCGGGATTGCAAGATAACCAAACAAAACTTTTAGTGGATTTCTACTTATATTATTAAATATCATCTCCACCAAACAGGACAAGCTTGCATCTGTTATAGTTTTGGAGAAAAATGTGTTCATTTCATGTATGCGCGAAATGCCTTAAAAATGGCTTTAAAATGGATTTGGAGCATGGAGACGATTATCTCGGGATTGCAAGATAACCAAACAAAACTTTTAGTGGATTTCTACTTATTTTATTAAATATCATCTCCACCGAACAGGACAAGCTTGCATCTATTATAGTTTTGGAGAAAAATGTGTTCATTTCATGTATGCGCGAAATGCCTTAAAAATGGCTTTAAAATGGATTTGGAGCATGGAGACGATTATCTCGGGATTGCAAGATAACCAAACAAAACTTTTAGTGGATTTCTACTTATTTTATTAAATATCATCTCCACCAAACAGGACAAGCTTGCATCTGTTATAGTTTTGGAGAAAAATGTGTTCATTTCATGTATGCGCGAAATGCCTTAAAAATGGCTTTAAAATGGATTTGGAGCATGGAGACGATTATCTCGGGATTGCAAGATAACCAAACAAAACTTTTAGTGGATTTCTACTTATTTTATTAAATATCATCTCCACCAAACAGGACAAGCTTGCATGTGTTATAGTTTTGGAGAAAAATGTGTTCATTTCATGTATGCGCAAAATGCCTTTGAAATGGTTTTAAAATGGATTTGGAGCATGGAGACGATTATCTCAGGATGGCAATATAAACAAACGAAACTTTTAGTAGATTTCTACTTATTTTATTAAATATTATCTCCACCAAACAGGACAAGCTTGCATCTGTTATAGTTTTGGAGAAAAATGTGTTCATTTCATGTATGCGCGAAATGCCTTAAAAATGGCTTTAAAATGGATTTGGAGCATGGAGACGATTATCTCGGGATTGCAAGATAACCAAACAAAACTTTTAGTGGATTTCTACTTATTTTATTAAATATCATCTCCACCAAACAGGACAAGCTTGCATCTGTTATAGTTTTGGAGAAAAATGTGTTCATTTCATGTATGCGCGAAATGCCTTAAAAATGGCTTTAAAATGGATTTGGAGCATGGAGACGATTATCTCGGGATTGCAAGATAACCAAACAAAACTTTTAGTGGATTTCTACTTATTTTATTAAATATCATCTCCACCAAACAGGACAAGCTTGCATCTGTTATAGTTTTGGAGAAAAATGTGTTCATTTCATGAATGCGCGAAATGCCTTAAAAATGGCTTTAAAATGGATTTGGAGCATGGAGACGATTATCTCGGGATTGCAATATAACCAAACAAAACTTTTAGTGGATTTCTACTTATTTTATTAAATATCATCTGAACCAAACAGGACAAGCTTGCATCTGTTATAGTTTTGGAGAAAAATGTGTTCATTTCATGTATGCGCGAAATGCCTTAAAAATGGCTTTAAAATGGATTTGGAGCATGGAGACAATTATCTCGGGATTGCAAGATAACCAAACAAAACTTTTAGTAAATTTCTACTTATTTTATTAAATATCATCTCCACCAAACAGGACAAGCTTGCATCTGTTATAGTTTTGGAGAAAAATGTGTTCATTTCATGTATGCGCGAAATGCCTTAAAAATGGCTTTAAAATGGATTTGGAGCATGGAGACGATTATCTCGGGATTGCAAGATAACCAAACAAAACTTTTAGTGGATTTCTACTTATTTTATTAAATATCATCTCCACCAAACAGGACAAGCTTGCATGTGTTATAGTTTTGGAGAAAAATGTGTTCATTTCATGTATGCGCAAAATGCCTTTGAAATGGCTTTAAAATGGATTTGGAGCATGGAGACGATTATCTCGGGATTGCAAGATAACCAAACAAAACTTTTAGTGGATTTCTACTTATTTTATTAAATATCATCTCCACCAAACAGGACAAGCTTGCATCTGTTATAGTTTTGGAGAAAAATGTGTTCATTTCATGTATGCGCGAAATGCCTTAAAATGGCTTTAAAATGGATTTGGAGCATGGAGACGATTATCTCGGGATTGCAAGATAACCAAACAAAACTTTTAGTGGATTTCTACTTATTTTATTAAATATCATCTCCAACAAACAGGACAAGCTTGCATCTGTTATAGTTTTGGAGAAAAATGTGTTCATTTCATGTATGCGCGAAATGCCTTAAAAATGGCTTTAAAATGGATTTGGAGCATGGAGACGATTATCTCGGGATTGCAAGATAACCAAACAAAACTTTTAGTGGATTTCTACTTATTTTATTAAATATCATCTCCACCAAACAGGACAAGCTTGCATCTGTTATAGTTTTGGAGAAAAATGTGTTCATTTCATGTATGCGCGAAATGCCTTAAAAATGGCTTTAAAATGGATTTGGAGCATGGAGACGATTATCTCGGGATTGCAAGATAACCAAACAAAACTTTTAGTGGATTTCTACTTATTTTATTAAATATCATCTCCACCAAACAGGACAAGCTTGCATCTGTTATAGTTTTGGAGAAAAATGTGTTCATTTCATGTATGCGCGAAATGCCTTAAAAATGGCTTTAAAATGGATTTGGAGCATGGAGACGATTATCTCGGGATTGCAAGATAACCAAACAAAACTTTTAGTGGATTTCTACTTATTTTATTAAATATCATCTCCACCAAACAGGACAAGCTTGCATCTGTTATAGTTTTGGAGAAAAATGTGTTCATTTCATGTATGCGCGAAATGCCTTAAAAATGGCTTTAAAATGGATTTGGAGCATGGAGACGATTATCTCGGGATTGCAATATAACCAAACAAAACTTTTAGTGGATTTCTACTTATTTTATTAAATATCATCTCCACCAAACAGGACAAGCTTGCATCTGTTATAGTTTTGGAGAAAAATGTGTTCATTTCATGTATGCGCGAAATGCCTTAAAAATGGCTTTAAAATGGATTTGGAGCATGGAGACGATTATCTCGGGATTGCAAGATAACCAAACAAAACTTTTAGTGGATTTCTACTTATTTTATTAAATATCATCTCCACCAAACAGGGCAAGCTTGCATCTGTTATAGTTTTGGAGAAAAATGTGTTCATTTCATGTATGCGCGAAATGCCTTAAAAATGGCTTTAAAATGGATTTGGAGCATGGAGACGATTATCTCGGGATTGCAAGATAACCAAACAAAACTTTTAGTGGATTTCTACTTATTTTATTAAATATCATCTCCACCAAACAGGACAAGCTTGCATCTGTTATAGTTTTGGAGAAAAATGTGTTCATTTCATGTATGCGCGAAATGCCTTAAAAATGGCTTTAAAATGGATTTGGAGCATGGAGACGATTATCTCGGGATTGCAAGATAACCAAACAAAACTTTTAGTGGATTTCTACTTATTTTATTAAATATCATCTCCACCAAACAGGACAAGCTTGCATCTGTTATAGTTTTGGAGAAAAATGTGTTCATTTCATGTATGCGCGAAATGCCTTAAAAATGGCTTTAAAATGGATTTGGAGCATGGAGACGATTATCTCGGGATTGCAAGATAACCAAACAAAACTTTTAGTGGATTTCTACTTATTTTATTAAATATCATCTCCACCAAACAGGACAAGCTTGCATCTGTTATAGTTTTGGAGAAAAATGTGTTCATTTCATGTATGCGCGAAATGCCTTAAAAATGGCTTTAAAATGGATTTGGAGCATGGAGACGATTATCTCGGGATTGCAAGATAACCAAACAAAACTTTTAGTGTATTTCTACTTATTTTATTAAATATCATCTCCACCAAACAGGACAAGCTTGCATCTGTTATAGTTTTGGAGAAAAATGTGTTCATTTCATGTATGCGCGAAATGCCTTAAAAATGGCTTTAAAATGGATTTGGAGCATGGAGACGATTATCTCGGGATTGCAAGATAACCAAACAAAACTTTTAGTGGATTTCTACTTATTTTATTAAATATCATCTCCACCAAACAGGACAAGCTTGCATCTGTTATAGTTTTGGAGAAAAATGTGTTCATTTCATGTATGCGCGAAATGCCTTAAAAATGGCTTTAAAATGGATTTGGAGCATGGAGACGATTATCTCGGGATTGCAAGATAACCAAACAAAACTTTTAGTGGATTTCTACTTATTTTATTAAATATCATCTCCACCAAACAGGACAAGCTTGCATCTGTTATAGTTTTGGAGAAAAATGTGTTCATTTCATGTATGCGCGAAATGCCTTAAAAATGGCTTTAAAATGGATTTGGAGCATGGAGACGATTATCTCGGGATTGCAAGATAACCAAACAAAACTTTTAGTGGATTTCTACTTATTTTATTAAATATCATCTCCACCAAACAGGACAAGCTTGCATCTGTTATAGTTTTGGAGAAAAATGTGTTCATTTCATGTATGCGCGAAATGCCTTAAAAATGGCTTTAAAATGGATTTGGAGCATGGAGACGATTATCTCGGGATTGCAAGATAACCAAACAAAACTTTTAGTGGATTTCTACTTATTTTATTAAATATCATCTCCACCAAACAGGACAAGCTTGCATGTGTTATAGTTTTGGAGAAAAATGTGTTCATTTCATGTATGCGCAAAATGCCTTAAAAATGGCTTTAAAATGGATTTGGAGCATGGAGACGATTATCTCAGGATGGCAATATAAACAAACGAAACTTTTAGTAGATTTCTACTTATTTTATTAAATATTATCTCCACCAAACAGGACAAGCTTGCATCTGTTATAGTTTTGGAGAAAAATGTGTTCATTTCATGTATGCGCGAAATGCCTTAAAAATGGCTTTAAAATGGATTTGGAGCATGGAGACGATTATCTCGGGATTGCAAGATAACCAAACAAAACTTTTAGTGGATTTCTACTTATTTTATTAAATATCATCTCCACCAAACAGGACAAGCTTGCATCTGTTATAGTTTTGGAGAAAAATGTGTTCATTTCATGTATGCGCGAAATGCCTTAAAAATGGCTTTAAAATGGATTTGGAGCATGGAGACGATTATCTCGGGATTGCAAGATAACCAAACAAAACTTTTAGTGGATTTCTACTTATTTTATTAAATATCATCTCCACCAAACAGGACAAGCTTGCATCTGTTAAAGTTTTGGAGAAAAATGTGTTCATTTCATGTATGCGCGAAATGCCTTAAAAATGGCTTTAAAATGGATTTGGAGCATGGAGACGATTATCTCGGGATTGCAAGATAACCAAACAAAACTTTTAGTGGATTTCTACTTATTTTATTAAATATCATCTCCACCAAACAGGACAAGCTTGCATCTGTTAAAGTTTTGGAGAAAAATGTGTTCATTTCATGTATGCGCGAAATGCCTTAAAAATGGCTTTAAAATGGATTTGGAGCATGGAGACGATTATCTCGGGATTGCAAGATAACCAAACAAAACTTTTAGTGGATTTCTACTTATTTTATTAAATATCATCTCCACCAAACAGGACAAGCTTGCATCTGTTATAGTTTTGGAGAAAAATGTGTTCATTTCATGTATGCGCGAAATGCCTTAAAAATGGCTTTAAAATGGATTTGGAGCATGGAGACGATTATCTCGGGATTGCAAGATAACCAAACAAAACTTTTAGTGGATTTCTACTTATTTTATTAAATATCATCTCCACCAAACAGGACAAGCTTGCATCTGTTATAGTTTTGGAGAAAAATGTGTTCATTTCATGTATGCGCGAAATGCCTTAAAAATGGCTTTAAAATGGATTTGGAGCATGGAGACGATTATCTCGGGATTGCAATATAACCAAACAAAACTTTTAGTGGATTTCTACTTATTTTATTAAATATCATCTCCACCAAACAGGACAAGCTTGCATCTGTTATAGTTTTGGAGGAAAATGTGTTCATTTCATGTATGCGCGAAATGCCTTAAAAATGGCTTTAAAATGGATTTGGAGCATGGAGACGATTATCTCGGGATTGCAAGATAACCAAACAAAACTTTTAGTGGATTTCTACTTATTTTATTAAATATCATCTCCACCGAACAGGACAAGCTTGCATCTATTATAGTTTTGGAGAAAAATGTGTTCATTTCATGTATGCGCGAAATGCCTTAAAAATGGCTTTAAAATGGATTTGGAGCATGGAGACGATTATCTCGGGATTGCAAGATAACCAAACAAAACTTTTAGTGGATTTCTACTTATTTTATTAAATATCATCTCCACCAAACAGGACAAGCTTGCATCTGTTATAGTTTTGGAGAAAAATGTGTTCATTTCATGTATGCGCGAAATGCCTTAAAAATGGCTTTAAAATGGATTTGGAGCATGGAGACGATTATCTCGGGATTGCAAGATAACCAAACAAAACTTTTAGTGGATTTCTACTTATTTTATTAAATATCATCTCCACCGAACAGGACAAGCTTGCATCTATTATAGTTTTGGAGAAAAATGTGTTCATTTCATGTATGCGCGAAATGCCTTAAAAATGGCTTTAAAATGGATTTGGAGCATGGAGACGATTATCTCGGGATTGCAAGATAACCAAACAAAACTTTTAGTGGATTTCTACTTATTTTATTAAATATCATCTCCACCAAACAGGACAAGCTTGCATCTGTTATAGTTTTGGAGAAAAATGTGTTCATTTCATGTATGCGCGAAATGCCTTAAAAATGGCTTTAAAATGGATTTGGAGCATGGAGACGATTATCTCGGGATTGCAAGATAACCAAACAAAACTTTTAGTGGATTTCTACTTATTTTATTAAATATCATCTCCACCAAACAGGACAAGCTTGCATGTGTTATAGTTTTGGAGAAAAATGTGTTCATTTCATGTATGCGCAAAATGCCTTTGAAATGGTTTTAAAATGGATTTGGAGCATGGAGACGATTATCTCAGGATGGCAATATAAACAAACGAAACTTTTAGTAGATTTCTACTTATTTTATTAAATATTATCTCCACCAAACAGGACAAGCTTGCATCTGTTATAGTTTTGGAGAAAAATGTGTTCATTTCATGTATGCGCGAAATGCCTTAAAAATGGCTTTAAAATGGATTTGGAGCATGGAGACGATTATCTCGGGATTGCAAGATAACCAAACAAAACTTTTAGTGGATTTCTACTTATTTTATTAAATATCATCTCCACCAAACAGGACAAGCTTGCATCTGTTATAGTTTTGGAGAAAAATGTGTTCATTTCATGTATGCGCGAAATGCCTTAAAAATGGCTTTAAAATGGATTTGGAGCATGGAGACGATTATCTCGGGATTGCAAGATAACCAAACAAAACTTTTAGTGGATTTCTACTTATTTTATTAAATATCATCTCCACCAAACAGGACAAGCTTGCATCTGTTATAGTTTTGGAGAAAAATGTGTTCATTTCATGAATGCGCGAAATGCCTTAAAAATGGCTTTAAAATGGATTTGGAGCATGGAGACGATTATCTCGGGATTGCAATATAACCAAACAAAACTTTTAGTGGATTTCTACTTATTTTATTAAATATCATCTGAACCAAACAGGACAAGCTTGCATCTGTTATAGTTTTGGAGAAAAATGTGTTCATTTCATGTATGCGCGAAATGCCTTAAAAATGGCTTTAAAATGGATTTGGAGCATGGAGACAATTATCTCGGGATTGCAAGATAACCAAACAAAACTTTTAGTGGATTTCTACTTATTTTATTAAATATCATCTCCACCAAACAGGACAAGCTTGCATCTGTTATAGTTTTGGAGAAAAATGTGTTCATTTCATGTATGCGCGAAATGCCTTAAAAATGGCTTTAAAATGGATTTGGAGCATGGAGACGATTATCTCGGGATTGCAAGATAACCAAACAAAACTTTTAGTGGATTTCTACTTATTTTATTAAATATCATCTCCACCAAACAGGACAAGCTTGCATGTGTTATAGTTTTGGAGAAAAATGTGTTCATTTCATGTATGCGCAAAATGCCTTTGAAATGGCTTTAAAATGGATTTGGAGCATGGAGACGATTATCTCGGGATTGCAAGATAACCAAACAAAACTTTTAGTGGATTTCTACTTATTTTATTAAATATCATCTCCACCAAACAGGACAAGCTTGCATCTGTTATAGTTTTGGAGAAAAATGTGTTCATTTCATGTATGCGCGAAATGCCTTAAAATGGCTTTAAAATGGATTTGGAGCATGGAGACGATTATCTCGGGATTGCAAGATAACCAAACAAAACTTTTAGTGGATTTCTACTTATTTTATTAAATATCATCTCCAACAAACAGGACAAGCTTGCATCTGTTATAGTTTTGGAGAAAAATGTGTTCATTTCATGTATGCGCGAAATGCCTTAAAAATGGCTTTAAAATGGATTTGGAGCATGGAGACGATTATCTCGGGATTGCAAGATAACCAAACAAAACTTTTAGTGGATTTCTACTTATTTTATTAAATATCATCTCCACCAAACAGGACAAGCTTGCATCTGTTATAGTTTTGGAGAAAAATGTGTTCATTTCATGTATGCGCGAAATGCCTTAAAAATGGCTTTAAAATGGATTTGGAGCATGGAGACGATTATCTCGGGATTGCAAGATAACCAAACAAAACTTTTAGTGGATTTCTACTTATTTTATTAAATATCATCTCCACCAAACAGGACAAGCTTGCATCTGTTATAGTTTTGGAGAAAAATGTGTTCATTTCATGTATGCGCGAAATGCCTTAAAAATGGCTTTAAAATGGATTTGGAGCATGGAGACAATTATCTCGGGATTGCAAGATAACCAAACAAAACTTTTAGTGGATTTCTACTTATTTTATTAAATATCATCTCCACCAAACAGGACAAGCTTGCATCTGTTATAGTTTTGGAGAAAAATGTGTTCATTTCATGTATGCGCGAAATGCCTTAAAAATGGCTTTAAAATGGATTTGGAGCATGGAGACGATTATCTCGGGATTGCAAGATAACCAAACAAAACTTTTAGTGGATTTCTACTTATTTTATTAAATATCATCTCCACCAAACAGGACAAGCTTGCATGTGTTATAGTTTTGGAGAAAAATGTGTTCATTTCATGTATGCGCAAAATGCCTTTGAAATGGCTTTAAAATGGATTTGGAGCATGGAGACGATTATCTCGGGATTGCAAGATAACCAAACAAAACTTTTAGTGGATTTCTACTTATTTTATTAAATATCATCTCCACCAAACAGGACAAGCTTGCATCTGTTATAGTTTTGGAGAAAAATGTGTTCATTTCATGTATGCGCGAAATGCCTTAAAATGGCTTTAAAATGGATTTGGAGCATGGAGACGATTATCTCGGGATTGCAAGATAACCAAACAAAACTTTTAGTGGATTTCTACTTATTTTATTAAATATCATCTCCAACAAACAGGACAAGCTTGCATCTGTTATAGTTTTGGAGAAAAATGTGTTCATTTCATGTATGCGCGAAATGCCTTAAAAATGGCTTTAAAATGGATTTGGAGCATGGAGACGATTATCTCGGGATTGCAAGATAACCAAACAAAACTTTTAGTGGATTTCTACTTATTTTATTAAATATCATCTCCACCAAACAGGACAAGCTTGCATCTGTTATAGTTTTGGAGAAAAATGTGTTCATTTCATGTATGCGCGAAATGCCTTAAAAATGGCTTTAAAATGGATTTGGAGCATGGAGACGATTATCTCGGGATTGCAAGATAACCAAACAAAACTTTTAGTGGATTTCTACTTATTTTATTAAATATCATCTCCACCAAACAGGACAAGCTTGCATCTGTTATAGTTTTGGAGAAAAATGTGTTCATTTCATGTATGCGCGAAATGCCTTAAAAATGGCTTTAAAATGGATTTGGAGCATGGAGACGATTATCTCGGGATTGCAAGATAACCAAACAAAACTTTTAGTGGATTTCTACTTATTTTATTAAATATCATCTCCACCAAACAGGACAAGCTTGCATCTGTTATAGTTTTGGAGAAAAATGTGTTCATTTCATGTATGCGCGAAATGCCTTAAAAATGGCTTTAAAATGGATTTGGAGCATGGAGACGATTATCTCGGGATTGCAATATAACCAAACAAAACTTTTAGTGGATTTCTACTTATTTTATTAAATATCATCTCCACCAAACAGGACAAGCTTGCATCTGTTATAGTTTTGGAGAAAAATGTGTTCATTTCATGTATGCGCGAAATGCCTTAAAAATGGCTTTAAAATGGATTTGGAGCATGGAGACGATTATCTCGGGATTGCAAGATAACCAAACAAAACTTTTAGTGGATTTCTACTTATTTTATTAAATATCATCTCCACCAAACAGGGCAAGCTTGCATCTGTTATAGTTTTGGAGAAAAATGTGTTCATTTCATGTATGCGCGAAATGCCTTAAAAATGGCTTTAAAATGGATTTGGAGCATGGAGACGATTATCTCGGGATTGCAAGATAACCAAACAAAACTTTTAGTGGATTTCTACTTATTTTATTAAATATCATCTCCACCAAACAGGACAAGCTTGCATCTGTTATAGTTTTGGAGAAAAATGTGTTCATTTCATGTATGCGCGAAATGCCTTAAAAATGGCTTTAAAATGGATTTGGAGCATGGAGACGATTATCTCGGGATTGCAAGATAACCAAACAAAACTTTTAGTGGATTTCTACTTATTTTATTAAATATCATCTCCACCAAACAGGACAAGCTTGCATCTGTTATAGTTTTGGAGAAAAATGTGTTCATTTCATGTATGCGCGAAATGCCTTAAAAATGGCTTTAAAATGGATTTGGAGCATGGAGACGATTATCTCGGGATTGCAAGATAACCAAACAAAACTTTTAGTGGATTTCTACTTATTTTATTAAATATCATCTCCACCAAACAGGACAAGCTTGCATCTGTTATAGTTTTGGAGAAAAATGTGTTCATTTCATGTATGCGCGAAATGCCTTAAAAATGGCTTTAAAATGGATTTGGAGCATGGAGACGATTATCTCGGGATTGCAAGATAACCAAACAAAACTTTTAGTGTATTTCTACTTATTTTATTAAATATCATCTCCACCAAACAGGACAAGCTTGCATCTGTTATAGTTTTGGAGAAAAATGTGTTCATTTCATGTATGCGCGAAATGCCTTAAAAATGGCTTTAAAATGGATTTGGAGCATGGAGACGATTATCTCGGGATTGCAAGATAACCAAACAAAACTTTTAGTGGATTTCTACTTATTTTATTAAATATCATCTCCACCAAACAGGACAAGCTTGCATCTGTTATAGTTTTGGAGAAAAATGTGTTCATTTCATGTATGCGCGAAATGCCTTAAAAATGGCTTTAAAATGGATTTGGAGCATGGAGACGATTATCTCGGGATTGCAAGATAACCAAACAAAACTTTTAGTGGATTTCTACTTATTTTATTAAATATCATCTCCACCAAACAGGACAAGCTTGCATCTGTTATAGTTTTGGAGAAAAATGTGTTCATTTCATGTATGCGCGAAATGCCTTAAAAATGGCTTTAAAATGGATTTGGAGCATGGAGACGATTATCTCGGGATTGCAAGATAACCAAACAAAACTTTTAGTGGATTTCTACTTATTTTATTAAATATCATCTCCACCAAACAGGACAAGCTTGCATCTGTTATAGTTTTGGAGAAAAATGTGTTCATTTCATGTATGCGCGAAATGCCTTAAAAATGGCTTTAAAATGGATTTGGAGCATGGAGACGATTATCTCGGGATTGCAAGATAACCAAACAAAACTTTTAGTGGATTTCTACTTATTTTATTAAATATCATCTCCACCAAACAGGACAAGCTTGCATGTGTTATAGTTTTGGAGAAAAATGTGTTCATTTCATGTATGCGCAAAATGCCTTAAAAATGGCTTTAAAATGGATTTGGAGCATGGAGACGATTATCTCAGGATGGCAATATAAACAAACGAAACTTTTAGTAGATTTCTACTTATTTTATTAAATATTATCTCCACCAAACAGGACAAGCTTGCATCTGTTATAGTTTTGGAGAAAAATGTGTTCATTTCATGTATGCGCGAAATGCCTTAAAAATGGCTTTAAAATGGATTTGGAGCATGGAGACGATTATCTCGGGATTGCAAGATAACCAAACAAAACTTTTAGTGGATTTCTACTTATTTTATTAAATATCATCTCCACCAAACAGGACAAGCTTGCATCTGTTATAGTTTTGGAGAAAAATGTGTTCATTTCATGTATGCGCGAAATGCCTTAAAAATGGCTTTAAAATGGATTTGGAGCATGGAGACGATTATCTCGGGATTGCAAGATAACCAAACAAAACTTTTAGTGGATTTCTACTTATTTTATTAAATATCATCTCCACCAAACAGGACAAGCTTGCATCTGTTAAAGTTTTGGAGAAAAATGTGTTCATTTCATGTATGCGCGAAATGCCTTAAAAATGGCTTTAAAATGGATTTGGAGCATGGAGACGATTATCTCGGGATTGCAAGATAACCAAACAAAACTTTTAGTGGATTTCTACTTATTTTATTAAATATCATCTCCACCAAACAGGACAAGCTTGCATCTGTTAAAGTTTTGGAGAAAAATGTGTTCATTTCATGTATGCGCGAAATGCCTTAAAAATGGCTTTAAAATGTATTTGGAGCATGGAGACGATTATCTCGGGATTGCAAGATAACCAAACAAAACTTTTAGTGGATTTCTACTTATTTTATTAAATATCATCTCCACCAAACAGGACAAGCTTGCATCTGTTATAGTTTTGGAGAAAAATGTGTTCATTTCATGTATGCGCGAAATGCCTTAAAAATGGCTTTAAAATGGATTTGGAGCATGGAGACGATTATCTCGGGATTGCAAGATAACCAAACAAAACTTTTAGTGGATTTCTACTTATTTTATTAAATATCATCTCCACCAAACAGGACAAGCTTGCATCTGTTATAGTTTTGGAGAAAAATGTGTTCATTTCATGTATGCGCGAAATGCCTTAAAAATGGCTTTAAAATGGATTTGGAGCATGGAGACGATTATCTCGGGATTGCAATATAACCAAACAAAACTTTTAGTGGATTTCTACTTATTTTATTAAATATCATCTCCACCAAACAGGACAAGCTTGCATCTGTTATAGTTTTGGAGGAAAATGTGTTCATTTCATGTATGCGCGAAATGCCTTAAAAATGGCTTTAAAATGGATTTGGAGCATGGAGACGATTATCTCGGGATTGCAATATAACCAAACAAAACTTTTAGTGGATTTCTACTTATTTTATTAAATATCATCTCCACCAAACAGGACAAGCTTGCATGTGTTATAGTTTTGGAGAAAAATGTGTTCATTTCATGTATGCGCAAAATGCCTTAAAAATGGCTTTAAAATGGATTTGGAGCATGGAGACGATTATCTCAGGATGGCAATATAAACAAACGAAACTTTTAGTAGATTTCTACTTATTTTATTAAATATTATCTCCACCAAACAGGACAAGCTTGCATCTGTTATAGTTTTGGAGAAAAATGTGTTCATTTCATGTATGCGCGAAATGCCTTAAAAATGGCTTTAAAATGGATTTGGAGCATGGAGACGATTATCTCGGGATTGCAAGATAACCAAACAAAACTTTTAGTGGATTTCTACTTATTTTATTAAATATCATCTCCACCAAACAGGACAAGCTTGCATCTGTTATAGTTTTGGAGAAAAATGTGTTCATTTCATGTATGCGCGAAATGCCTTAAAAATGGCTTTAAAATGGATTTGGAGCATGGAGACGATTATCTCGGGATTGCAAGATAACCAAACAAAACTTTTAGTGGATTTCTACTTATTTTATTAAATATCATCTCCACCAAACAGGACAAGCTTGCATCTGTTATAGTTTTGGAGAAAAATGTGTTCATTTCATGTATGCGCGAAATGCCTTAAAAATGGCTTTAAAATGGATTTGGAGCATGGAGACGATTATCTCGGGATTGCAATATAACCAAACAAAACTTTTAGTGGATTTCTACTTATTTTATTAAATATCATCTCCACCAAACAGGACAAGCTTGCATCTGTTATAGTTTTGGAGAAAAATGTGTTCATTTCATGTATGCGCGAAATGCCTTAAAAATGGCTTTAAAATGGATTTGGAGCATGGAGACGATTATCTCGGGATTGCAAGATAACCAAACAAAACTTTTAGTGGATTTCTACTTATTTTATTAAATATCATCTCCACCAAACAGGACAAGCTTGCATCTGTTATAGTTTTGGAGAAAAATGTGTTCATTTCATGTATGCGCGAAATGCCTTAAAAATGGCTTTAAAATGGATTTGGAGCATGGAGACGATTATCTCGGGATTGCAAGATAACCAAACAAAACGTTTAGTGGATTTCTACTTATTTTATTAAATATCATCTCCACCAAACAGGACAAGCTTGCATGTGTTATAGTTTTGGAGAAAAATGTGTTCATTTCATGTATGCGCAAAATGCCTTAAAAATGGCTTTAAAATGGATTTGGAGCATAGAGACGATTATCTCAGGATGGCAATATAAACAAACGAAACATTTAGTAGATTTCTACTTATTTTATTAAATATTATCTCCACCAAACAGGACAAGCTTGCATCTGTTATAGTTTTGGAGAAAAATGTGTTCATTTCATGTATGCGCGAAATGCCTTAAAAATGGCTTTAAAATGGATTTGGAGCATGGAGACAATTATCTCGGGATTGCAAGATAACCAAACAAAACTTTTAGTGGATTTCTACTTATTTTATTAAATATCATCTCCACCAAACAGGACAAGCTTGCATCTGTTATAGTTTTGGAGAAAAATGTGTTCATTTCATGTATGCGCGAAATGCCTTAAAAATGGCTTTAAAATGGATTTGGAGCATGGAGACGATTATCTCGGGATTGCAAGATAACCAAACAAAACTTTTAGTGGATTTCTACTTATTTTATTAAATATCATCTCCACCAAACAGGACAAGCTTGCATCTGTTATAGTTTTGGAGAAAAATGTGTTCATTTCATGTATGCGCGAAATGCCTTAAAAGTGGCTTTAAAATGGATTTGGAGCATGGAGACGATTATCTCGGGATTGCAAGATAACCAAACAAAACTTTTAGTGGATTTCTACTTATTTTATTAAATATCATCTCCACCAAACAGGACAAGCTTGCATCTGTTATAGTTTTGGAGAAAAATGTGTTCATTTCATGTATGCGCGAAATGCCTTAAAAATGGCTTTAAAATGGATTTGGAGCATGGAGACGATTATCTCGGGATTGCAATATAACCAAACAAAACTTTTAGTGGATTTCTACTTATTTTATTAAATATCATCTCCACCAAACAGGACAAGCTTGCATCTGTTATAGTTTTGGAGAAAAATGTGTTCATTTCATGTATGCGCGAAATGCCTTAAAAATGGCTTTAAAATGGATTTGGAGCATGGAGACGATTATCTCGGGATTGCAAGATAACCAAACAAAACTTTTAGTGGATTTCTACTTATTTTATTAAATATCATCTCCACCAAACAGGACAAGCTTGCATCTGTTATAGTTTTGGAGAAAAATGTGTTCATTTCATGTATGCGCGAAATGCCTTAAAAATGGCTTTAAAATGGATTTGGAGCATGGATACGATTATCTCGGGATTGCAAGATAACCAAACAAAACTTTTAGTGGATTTCTACTTATTTTATTAAATATCATCTCCACCAAACAGGACAAGCTTGCATCTGTTATAGTTTTGGAGAAAAATGTGTTCATTTCATGTATGCGCGAAATGCCTTAAAAATGGCTTTAAAATGGATTTGGAGCATGGAGACGATTATCTCGGGATTGCAATATAACCAAACAAAACTTTTAGTGGATTTCTACTTATTTTATTAAATATCATCTCCACCAAACAGGACAAGCTTGCATCTGTTATAGTTTTGGAGAAAAATGTGTTCATTTCATGTATGCGCGAAATGCCTTAAAAATGGCTTTAAAATGGATTTGGAGCATGGAGACGATTATCTCGGGATTGCAATATAACCAAACAAAACTTTTAGTGGATTTCTACTTATTTTATTAAATATCATCTCCACCAAACAGGACAAGCTTGCATCTGTTATAGTTTTGGAGAAAAATGTGTTCATTTCATGTATGCGCGAAATGCCTTAAAAATGGCTTTAAAATGGATTTGGAGCATGGAGACGATTATCTCGGGATTGCAAGATAACCAAACAAAACGTTTAGTGGATTTCTACTTATTTTATTAAATATCATCTCCACCAAACAGGACAAGCTTGCATGTGTTATAGTTTTGGAGAAAAATGTGTTCATTTCATGTATGCGCAAAATGCCTTAAAAATGGCTTTAAAATGGATTTGGAGCATGGAGACGATTATCTCAGGATGGCAATATAAACAAACGAAACATTTAGTAGATTTCTACTTATTTTATTAAATATTATCTCCACCAAACAGGACAAGCTTGCATCTGTTATAGTTTTGGAGAAAAATGTGTTCATTTCATGTATGCGCGAAATGCCTTAAAAATGGCTTTAAAATGGATTTGGAGCATGGAGACGATTATCTCGGGATTGCAAGATAACCAAACAAAACTTTTAGTGGATTTCTACTTATTTTATTAAATATCATCTCCACCAAACAGGACAAGCTTGCATCTGTTATAGTTTTGGAGAAAAATGTGTTCATTTCATGTATGCGCGAAATGCCTTAAAAATGGCTTTAAAATGGATTTGGAGCATGGAGACGATTATCTCGGGATTGCAAGATAACCAAACAAAACTTTTAGTGGATTTCTACTTATTTTATTAAATATCATCTCCACCAAACAGGACAAGCTTGCATCTGTTATAGTTTTGGAGAAAAATGTGTTCATTTCATGTATGCGCGAAATGCCTTAAAAGTGGCTTTAAAATGGATTTGGAGCATGGAGACGATTATCTCGGGATTGCAAGATAACCAAACAAAACTTTTAGTGGATTTCTACTTATTTTATTAAATATCATCTCCACCAAACAGGACAAGCTTGCATCTGTTATAGTTTTGGAGAAAAATGTGTTCATTTCATGTATGCGCGAAATGCCTTAAAAATGGCTTTAAAATGGATTTGGAGCATGGAGACGATTATCTCGGGATTGCAATATAACCAAACAAAACTTTTAGTGGATTTCTACTTATTTTATTAAATATCATCTCCACCAAACAGGACAAGCTTGCATCTGTTATAGTTTTGGAGAAAAATGTGTTCATTTCATGTATGCGCGAAATGCCTTAAAAATGGCTTTAAAATGGATTTGGAGCATGGAGACGATTATCTCGGGATTGCAAGATAACCAAACAAAACTTTTAGTGGATTTCTACTTATTTTATTAAATATCATCTCCACCAAACAGGACAAGCTTGCATCTGTTATAGTTTTGGAGAAAAATGTGTTCATTTCATGTATGCGCGAAATGCCTTAAAAATGGCTTTAAAATGGATTTGGAGCATGGATACGATTATCTCGGGATTGCAAGATAACCAAACAAAACTTTTAGTGGATTTCTACTTATTTTATTAAATATCATCTCCACCAAACAGGACAAGCTTGCATCTGTTATAGTTTTGGAGAAAAATGTGTTCATTTCATGTATGCGCGAAATGCCTTAAAAATGGCTTTAAAATGGATTTGGAGCATGGAGACGATTATCTCGGGATTGCAATATAACCAAACAAAACTTTTAGTGGATTTCTACTTATTTTATTAAATATCATCTCCACCAAACAGGACAAGCTTGCATCTGTTATAGTTTTGGAGAAAAATGTGTTCATTTCATGTATGCGCGAAATGCCTTAAAAATGGCTTTAAAATGGATTTGGAGCATGGAGACGATTATCTCGGGATTGCAAGATAACCAAACAAAACTTTTAGTGGATTTCTACTTATTTTATTAAATATCATCTCCACCAAACAGGACAAGCTTGCATCTGTTATAGTTTTGGAGAAAAATGTGTTCATTTCATGTATGCGCGAAATGCCTTAAAAATGGCTTTAAAATGGATTTGGAGCATGGAGACGATTATCTCGGGATTGCAAGATAACCAAACAAAACGTTTAGTGGATTTCTACTTATTTTATTAAATATCATCTCCACCAAACAGGACAAGCTTGCATGTGTTATAGTTTTGGAGAAAAATGTGTTCATTTCATGTATGCGCAAAATGCCTTAAAAATGGCTTTAAAATGGATTTGGAGCATGGAGACGATTATCTCAGGATGGCAATATAAACAAACGAAACTTTTAGTAGATTTCTACTTATTTTATTAAATATTATCTCCACCAAACAGGACAAGCTTGCATCTGTTATAGTTTTGGAGAAAAATGTGTTCATTTCATGTATGCGCGAAATGCCTTAAAAATGGCTTTAAAATGGATTTGGAGCATGGAGACGATTATCTCGGGATTGCAAGATAACCAAACAAAACTTTTAGTGGATTTCTACTTATTTTATTAAATATCATCTCCACCAAACAGGACAAGCTTGCATCTGTTATAGTTTTGGAGAAAAATGTGTTCATTTCATGTATGCGCGAAATGCCTTAAAAATGGCTTTAAAATGGATTTGGAGCATGGAGACGATTATCTCGGGATTGCAAGATAACCAAAAAAAACTTTTAGTGGATTTCTACTTATTTTATTAAATATCATCTCCACCAAACAGGACAAGCTTGCATCTGTTATAGTTTTGGAGAAAAATGTGTTCATTTCATGTATGCGCGAAATGCCTTAAAAGTGGCTTTAAAATGGATTTGGAGCATGGAGACGATTAACTCGGGATTGCAAGATAACCAAACAAAACTTTTAGTGGATTTCTACTTATTTTATTAAATATCATCTCCACCAAACAGGACAAGCTTGCATCTGTTATAGTTTTGGAGAAAAATGTGTTCATTTCATGTATGCGCGAAATGCCTTAAAAATGGCTTTAAAATGGATTTGGAGCATGGAGACGATTATCTCGGGATTGCAATATAACCAAACAAAACTTTTAGTGGATTTCTACTTATTTTATTAAATATCATCTCCACCAAACAGGACAAGCTTGCATCTGTTATAGTTTTGGAGAAAAATGTGTTCATTTCATGTATGCGCGAAATGCCTTAAAAATGGCTTTAAAATGGATTTGGAGCATGGATACGATTATCTCGGGATTGCAAGATAACCAAACAAAACTTTTAGTGGATTTCTACTTATTTTATTAAATATCATCTCCACCAAACAGGACAAGCTTGCATCTGTTATAGTTTTGGAGAAAAATGTGTTCATTTCATGTATGCGCGAAATGCCTTAAAAATGGCTTTAAAATGGATTTGGAGCATGGAGACGATTATCTCGGGATTGCAATATAACCAAACAAAACTTTTAGTGGATTTCTACTTATTTTATTAAATATCATCTCCACCAAACAGGACAAGCTTGCATCTGTTATAGTTTTGGAGAAAAATGTGTTCATTTCATGTATGCGCGAAATGCCTTAAAAATGGCTTTAAAATGGATTTGGAGCATGGAGACGATTATCTCGGGATTGCAAGATAACCAAACAAAACGTTTAGTGGATTTCTACTTATTTTATTAAATATCATCTCCACCAAACAGGACAAGCTTGCATCTGTTATAGTTTTGGAGAAAAATGTGTTCATTTCATGTATGCGCGAAATGCCTTAAAAATGGCTTTAAAATGGATTTGGAGCATGGAGACGATTATCTCGGGATTGCAAGATAACCAAACAAAACTTTTAGTGGATTTCTACTTATTTTATTAAATATCATCTCCACCAAACAGGACAAGCTTGCATCTGTTATAGTTTTGGAGAAAAATGTGTTCATTTCATGTATGCGCGAAATGCCTTAAAAATGGCTTTAAAATGGATTTGGAGCATGGAGACGATTATCTCGGGATTGCAAGATAACCAAACAAAACTTTTAGTGGATTTCTACTTATTTTATTAAATATCATCTCCACCAAACAGGACAAGCTTGCATCTGTTATAGTTTTGGAGAAAAATGTGTTCATTTCATGTATGCGCGAAATGCCTTAAAAATGGCTTTAAAATGGATTTGGAGCATGGAGACGATTATCTCGGGATTGCAAGATAACCAAACAAAACTTTTAGTGGATTTCTACTTATTTTATTAAATATCATCTCCACCAAACAGGACAAGCTTGCATCTGTTATAGTTTTGGAGAAAAATGTGTTCATTTCATGTATGCGCGAAATGCCTTAAAAATGGCTTTAAAATGGATTTGGAGCATGGAGACGATTATCTCGGGATTGCAAGATAACCAAACAAAACTTTTAGTGGATTTCTACTTATTTTATTAAATATCATCTCCACCAAACAGGACAAGCTTGCATCTGTTATAGTTTTGGAGAAAAATGTGTTCATTTCATGTATGCGCGAAATGCCTTAAAAATGGCTTTAAAATGGATTTGGAGCATGGAGACGATTATCTCGGGATTGCAATATAACCAAACAAAACTTTTAGTGGATTTCTACTTATTTTATTAAATATCATCTCCACCAAACAGGACAAGCTTGCATCTGTTATAGTTTTGGAGAAAAATGTGTTCATTTCATGTATGCGCGAAATGCCTTAAAAATGGCTTTAAAATGGATTTGGAGCATGGAGACGATTATCTCGGGATTGCAAGATAACCAAACAAAACGTTTAGTGGATTTCTACTTATTTTATTAAATATCATCTCCACCAAACAGGACAAGCTTGCATGTGTTATAGTTTTGGAGAAAAATGTGTTCATTTCATGTATGCGCAAAATGCCTTAAAAATGGCTTTAAAATGGATTTGGAGACTGGAGACGATTATCTAAGGATGGCAATATAAACAAACGAAACTTTTAGTAGATTTCTACTTATTTTATTAAATATTATCTCCACCAAACAGGACAAGCTTGCATCTGTTATAGTTTTGGAGAAAAATGTGTTCATTTCATGTATGCGCGAAATGCCTTAAAAATGGCTTTAAAATGGATTTGGAGCATGGAGACGATTATCTCGGGATTGCAAGATAACCAAACAAAACTTTTAGTGGATTTCTACTTATTTTATTAAATATCATCTCCACCAAACAGGACAAGCTTGCATCTGTTATAGTTTTGGAGAAAAATGTGTTCATTTCAAGTATGCGCGAAATGCCTTAAAAATGGCTTTAAAATGGATTTGGAGCATGGAGACGATTATCTCGGGATTGCAAGATAACCAAACAAAACTTTTAGTGGATTTCTACTTATTTTATTAAATATCATCTCCACCAAACAGGACAAGCTTGCATCTGTTATAGTTTTGGAGAAAAATGTGTTCATTTCATGTATGCGCGAAATGCCTTAAAAGTGGCTTTAAAATGGATTTGGAGCATGGAGACGATTATCTCGGGATTGCAAGATAACCAAACAAAACTTTTAGTGGATTTCTACTTATTTTATTAAATATCATCTCCACCAAACAGGACAAGCTTGCATCTGTTATAGTTTTGGAGAAAAATGTGTTCATTTCATGTATGCGCGAAATGCCTTAAAAATGGCTTTAAAATGGATTTGGAGCATGGAGACGATTATCTCGGGATTGCAATATAACCAAACAAAACTTTTAGTGGATTTCTACTTATTTTATTAAATATCATCTCCACCAAACAGGACAAGCTTGCATCTGTTATAGTTTTGGAGAAAAATGTGTTCATTTCATGTATGCGCGAAATGCCTTAAAAATGGCTTTAAAATGGATTTGGAGCATGGAGACGATTATCTCGGGATTGCAAGATAACCAAACAAACCTTTTAGTGGATTTCTACTTATTTTATTAAATATCATCTCCACCAAACAGGACAAGCTTGCATCTGTTATAGTTTTGGAGAAAAATGTGTTCATTTCATGTATGCGCGAAATGCCTTAAAAATGGCTTTAAAATGGATTTGGAGCATGGATACGATTATCTCGGGATTGCAAGATAACCAAACAAAACTTTTAGTGGATTTCTACTTATTTTATTAAATATCATCTCCACCAAACAGGACAAGCTTGCATCTGTTATAGTTTTGGAGAAAAATGTGTTCATTTCATGTATGCGCGAAATGCCTTAAAAATGGCTTTAAAATGGATTTGGAGCATGGAGACGATTATCTCGGGATTGCAATATAACCAAACAAAACTTTTAGTGGATTTCTACTTATTTTATTAAATATCATCTCCACCAAACAGGACAAGCTTGCATCTGTTATAGTTTTGGAGAAAAATGTGTTCATTTCATGTATGCGCGAAATGCCTTAAAAATGGCTTTAAAATGGATTTGGAGCATGGAGACGATTATCTCGGGATTGCAAGATAACCAAACAAAACGTTTAGTGGATTTCTACTTATTTTATTAAATATCATCTCCACCAAACAGGACAAGCTTGCATCTGTTATAGTTTTGGAGAAAAATGTGTTCATTTCATGTATGCGCGAAATGCCTTAAAAATGGCTTTAAAATGGATTTGGAGCATGGAGACGATTATCTCGGGATTGCAAGATAACCAAACAAAACTTTTAGTGGATTTCTACTTATTTTATTAAATATCATCTCCACCAAACAGGACAAGCTTGCATCTGTTATAGTTTTGGAGAAAAATGTGTTCATTTCATGTATGCGCGAAATGCCTTAAAAATGGCTTTAAAATGGATTTTTAGCATGGAGACGATTATCTCGGGATTGCAAGATAACCAAACAAAACTTTTAGTGGATTTCTACTTATTTTATTAAATATCATCTCCACCAAACAGGACAAGCTTGCATGTGTTATAGTTTTGGAGAAAAATGTGTTAATTTCATGTATGCGCAAAATGCCTTTGAAATGGCTTTAAAATGGATTTGGAGCATGGAGACGATTATCTCGGGATTGCAAGATAACCAAACAAAACTTTTAGTGGATTTCTACTTATTTTATTAAATATCATCTCCACCAAACAGGACAAGCTTGCATCTGTTATAGTTTTGGAGAAAAATGTGTTCATTTCATGTATGCGCGAAATGCCTTAAAAATGGCTTTAAAATGGATTTGGAGCATGGAGACGATTATCTCGGGATTGCAAGATAACCAAACAAAACTTTTAGTGGATTTCTACTTATTTTATTAAATATCATCTCCACCAAACAGGACAAGCTTGCATCTGTTATAGTTTTGGAGAAAAATGTGTTCATTTCATGTATGCGCGAAATGCCTTAAAAATGGCTTTAAAATGGATTTGGAGCATGGAGACGATTATCTCGGGATTGCAAGATAACCAAACAAAACTTTTAGTGGATTTCTACTTATTTTATTAAATATCATCTCCACCAAACAGGACAAGCTTGCATCTGTTATAGTTTTGGAGAAAAATGTGTTCATTTCATGTATGCGCGAAATGCCTTAAAAATGGCTTTAAAATGGATTTGGAGCATGGAGACGATTATCTCGGGATTGCAATATAACCAAACAAAACTTTTAGTGGATTTCTACTTATTTTATTAAATATCATCTCCACCAAACAGGACAAGCTTGCATCTGTTATAGTTTTGGAGAAAAATGTGTTCATTTCATGTATGCGCGAAATGCCTTAAAAATGGCTTTAAAATGGATTTGGAGCATGGAGACGATTATCTCGGGATTGCAAGATAACCAAACAAAACTTTTAGTGGATTTCTACTTATTTTATTAAATATCATCTCCACCAAACAGGACAAGCTTGCATCTGTTATAGTTTTGGAGAAAAATGTGTTCATTTCATGTATGCGCGAAATGCCTTAAAAATGGCTTTAAAATGGATTTGGAGCATGGAGACGATTATCTCGGGATTGCAAGATAACCAAACAAAACTTTTAGTGGATTTCTACTTATTTTATTAAATATCATCTCCACCAAACAGGACAAGCTTGCATGTGTTATAGTTTTGGAGAAAAATGTGTTAATTTCATGTATGCGCAAAATGCCTTTGAAATGGCTTTAAAATGGATTTGGAGCATGGAGACGATTATCTCGGGATTGCAAGATAACCAAACAAAACTTTTAGTGGATTTCTACTTATTTTATTAAATATCATCTCCACCAAACAGGACAAGCTTGCATCTGTTATAGTTTTGGAGAAAAATGTGTTCATTTCATGTATGCGCGAAATGCCTTAAAAATGGCTTTAAAATGGATTTGGAGCATGGAGACGATTATCTCGGGATTGCAAGATAACCAAACAAAACTTTTGGTGGATTTCTACTTATTTTATTAAATATCATCTCCACCAAACAGGACAAGCTTGCATCTGTTATAGTTTTGGAGAAAAATGTGTTCATTTCATGTATGCGCGAAATGCCTTAAAAATGGCTTTAAAATGGATTTGGAGCATGGAGACGATTATCTCGGGATTGCAAGATAACCAAACAAAACTTTTAGTGGATTTCTACTTATTTTATTAAATATCATCTCCACCAAACAGGACAAGCTTGCATCTGTTATAGTTTTGGAGAAAAATGTGTTCATTTCATGTATGCGCGAAATGCCTTAAAAATGGCTTTAAAATGGATTTGGAGCATGGAGACGATTATCTCGGGATTGCAATATAACCAAACAAAACTTTTAGTGGATTTCTACTTATTTTATTAAATATCATCTCCACCAAACAGGACAAGCTTGCATCTGTTATAGTTTTGGAGAAAAATGTGTTCATTTCATGTATGCGCGAAATGCCTTAAAAATGGCTTTAAAATGGATTTGGAGCATGGAGACGATTATCTCGGGATTGCAAGATAACCAAACAACACTTTTAGTGGATTTCTACTTATTTTATTAAATATCATCTCCACCAAACAGGACAAGCTTGCATCTGTTATAGTTTTGGAGAAAAATGTGTTCATTTCATGTATGCGCGAAATGCCTTAAAAATGGCTTTAAAATGGATTTGGAGCATGGAGACGATTATCTCGGGATTGCAAGATAACCAAACAAAACTTTTAGTGGATTTCTACTTATTTTATTAAATATCATCTCCACCAAACAGGACAAGCTTGCATCTGTTATAGTTTTGGAGAAAAATGTGTTCATTTCATGTATGCGCAAAATGCCTTAAAAATGGCTTTAAAATGGATTTGGAGCATGGAGACGATTATCTCAGGATGGCAATATAAACAAACGAAACTTTTAGTAGATTTCTACTTATTTTATTAAATATTATCTCCACCAAACAGGACAAGCTTGCATCTGTTATAGTTTTGGAGAAAAATGTGTTCATTTCATGTATGCGCGAAATGCCTTAAAAATGGCTTTAAAATGGATTTGGAGCATGGAGACGATTATCTCGGGATTGCAAGATAACCAAACAAAACTTTTAGTGGATTTCTACTTATTTTATTAAATATCATCTCCACCAAACAGGACAAGCTTGCATCTGTTATAGTTTTGGAGAAAAATGTGTTCATTTCATGTATGCGCGAAATGCCTTAAAAATGGCTTTAAAATGGATTTGGAGCATGGAGACGATTATCTCGGGATTGCAAGATAACCAAACAAAACTTTTAGTGGATTTCTACTTATTTTATTAAATATCATCTCCACCAAACAGGACAAGCTTGCATCTGTTAAAGTTTTGGAGAAAAATGTGTTCATTTCATGTATGCGCGAAATGCCTTAAAAATGGCTTTAAAATGGATTTGGAGCATGGAGACGATTATCTCGGGATTGCAAGATAACCAAACAAAACTTTTAGTGGATTTCTACTTATTTTATTAAATATCATCTCCATCAAACAGGACAAGCTTGCATCTGTTATAGTTTTGGAGAAAAATGTGTTCATTTCATGTATGCGCGAAATGCCTTAAAAATGGCTTTAAAATGGATTTGGAGCATGGAGACGATTATCTCGGGATTGCAAGATAACCAAACAAAACTTTTAGTGGATTTCTACTTATTTTATTAAATATCATCTCCACCAAACAGGACAAGCTTGCATCTGTTATAGTTTTGGAGAAAAATGTGTTCATTTCATGTATGCGCGAAATGCCTTAAAAATGGCTTTAAAATGGATTTGGAGCATGGAGACGATTATCTCGGGATTGCAAGATAACCAAGCAAAACTTTTAGTGGATTTCTACTTATTTTATTAAATATCATCTCCACCAAACAGGACAAGCTTGCATGTGTTATAGTTTTGGAGAAAAATGTGTTCATTTCATGTATGCGCAAAATGCCTTAAAAATGGCTTTAAAATGGATTTGGAGCATGGAGACGATTATCTCAGGATGGCAATATAAACAAACGAAACTTTTAGTAGATTTCTACTTATTTTATTAAATATTATCTCCACCAAACAGGACAAGCTTGCATCTGTTATAGTTTTGGAGAAAAATGTGTTCATTTCATGTATGCGCGAAATGCCTTAAAAATGGCTTTAAAATGGATTTGGAGCATGGAGACGATTATCTCGGGATTGCAAGATAACCAAACAAAACTTTTAGTGGATTTCTACTTATTTTATTAAATATCATCTCCACCAAACAGGACAAGCTTGCATCTGTTATAGGTTTGGAGAAAAATGTGTTCATTTCATGTATGCGCGAAATGCCTTAAAAATGGCTTTAAAATGGATTTGGAGCATGGAGACGATTATCTCGGGATTGCAAGATAACCAAACAAAACTTTTAGTGGATTTCTACTTATTTTATTAAATATCATCTCCACCAAACAGGACAAGCTTGCATCTGTTATAGTTTTGGAGAAAAATGTGTTCATTTCATGTATGCGCGAAATGCCTTAAAAATGGCTTTAAAATGGATTTGGAGCATGGAGACGATTATCTCGGGATTGCAAGATAACCAAACAAAACTTTTAGTGGATTTCTACTTATTTTATTAAATATCATCTCCACCAAACAGGACAAGCTTGCATCTGTTAAAGTTTTGGAGAAAAATGTGTTCATTTCATGTATGCGCGAAATGCCTTAAAAATGGCTTTAAAATGGATTTGGAGCATGGAGACGATTATCTCGGGATTGCAAGATAACCAAACAAAACTTTTAGTGGATTTCTACTTATTTTATTAAATATCATCTCCACCAAACAGGACAAGCTTGCATCTGTTATAGTTTTGGAGAAAAATGTGTTCATTTCATGTATGCGCGAAATGCCTTAAAAATGGCTTTAAATGGATTTGGAGCATGGAGACGATTATCTCGGGATTGCAAGATAACCAAACAAAACTTTTAGTGGATTTCTACTTATTTTATTAAATATCATCTCCACCAAACAGGACAAGCTTGCATCTGTTATAGTTTTGGAGAAAAATGTGTTCATTTCATGTATGCGCGAAATGCTTTAAAAATGGCTTTAAAATGGATTTGGAGCATGGAGACGATTATCTCGGGATTGCAATATAACCAAACAAAACTTTTAGTGGATTTCTACTTATTTTATTAAATATCATCTCCACCAAACAGGACAAGCTTGCATCTGTTATAGTTTTGGAGAAAAATGTGTTCATTTCATGTATGCGCGAAATGCCTTAAAAATGGCTTTAAAATGGATTTGGAGCATGGAGACGATTATCTCGGGATTGCAAGATAACCAAACAAAACTTTTAGTGGATTTCTACTTATTTTATTAAATATCATCTCCACCAAACAGGACAAGCTTGCATCTGTTATAGTTTTGGAGAAAAATGTGTTCATTTCATGTATGCGCGAAATGCCTTAAAAATGGCTTTAAAATGGATTTGGAGCATGGAGACGATTATCTCGGGATTGCAAGATAACCAAACAAAACTTTTAGTGGATTTCTACTTATTTTATTAAATATCATCTCCACCAAACAGGACAAGCTTGCATCTGTTATAGTTTTGGAGAAAAATGTGTTCATTTCATGTATGCGCGAAATGCCTTAAAAATGGCTTTAAAATGGATTTGGAGCATGGAGACGATTATCTCGGGATTGCAATATAACCAAACAAAACTTTTAGTGGATTTCTACTTATTTTATTAAATATCATCTCCACCAAACAGGACAAGCTTGCATCTGTTATAGTTTTGGAGAAAAATGTGTTCATTTCATGTATGCGCGAAATGCCTTAAAAATGGCTTTAAAATGGATTTGGAGCATGGAGACGATTATCTCGGGATTGCAAGATAACCAAACAAAACGTTTAGTGGATTTCTACTTATTTTATTAAATATCATCTCCACCAAACAGGACAAGCTTGCATCTGTTATAGTTTTGGAGAAAAATGTGTTCATTTCATGTATGCGCGAAATGCCTTAAAAATGGCTTTAAAATGGATTTGGAGCATGGAGACGATTATCTCGGGATTGCAAGATAACCAAACAAAACTTTTAGTGGATTTCTACTTATTTTATTAAATATCATCTCCACCAAACAGGACAAGCTTGCATCTGTTATAGTTTTGGAGAAAAATGTGTTCATTTCATGTATGCGCGAAATGCCTTAAAAATGGCTTTAAAATGGATTTGGAGCATGGAGACGATTATCTCGGGATTGCAAGATAACCAAACAAAACTTTTAGTGGATTTCTACTTATTTTATTAAATATAATCTCCACCAACCGGACAAGCTTGCATGTGTTATAGTTTTGGAGAAAAATGTGTTAATTTCATGTATGCGCAAAATGCCTTTGAAATGGCTTTAAAATGGATTTGGAGCATGGAGACGATTATCTCGGGATTGCAATATAACCAAACAAAACTTTTAGTGGATTTCTACTTATTTTATTAAATATCATCTCCACCAAACAGGACAAGCTTGCATCTGTTATAGTTTTGGAGAAAAATGTGTTCATTTCATGTATGCGCGAAATGCCTTAAAAATGGCTTTAAAATGGATTTGGAGCATGGAGACGATTATCTCGGGATTGCAAGATAACCAAACAAAACTTTTAGTGGATTTCTACTTATTTTATTAAATATCATCTCCACCAAACAGGACAAGCTTGCATCTGTTATAGTTTTGGAGAAAAATGTGTTCATTTCATGTATGCGCGAAATGCCTTAAAAATGGCTTTAAAATGGATTTGGAGCATGGAGACGATTATCTCGGGATTGCAAGATAACCAAACAAAACTTTTAGTGGATTTCTACTTATTTTATTAAATATCATCTCCACCAAACAGGACAAGCTTGCATCTGTTATAGTTTTGGAGAAAAATGTGTTCATTTCATGTATGCGCGAAATGCCTTAAAAATGGCTTTAAAATGGATTTGGAGCATGGAGACGATTATCTCGGGATTGCAAGATAACCAAACAAAACTTTTAGTGGATTTCTACTTATTTTATTAAATATCATCTCCACCAAACAGGACAAGCTTGCATCTGTTATAGTTTTGGAGAAAAATGTGTTCATTTCATGTATGCGCGAAATGCCTTAAAAATGGCTTTAAAATGGATTTGGAGCATGGAGACGATTATCTCGGGATTGCAAGATAACCAAACAAAACTTTTAGTGGATTTCTACTTATTTTATTAAATATCATCTCCACCAAACAGGACAAGCTTGCATCTGTTATAGTTTTGGAGAAAAATGTGTTCATTTCATGTATGCGCGAAATGCCTTAAAAATGGCTTTAAAATGGATTTGGAGCATGGAGACGATTATCTCGGGATTGCAAGATAACCAAACAAAACTTTTAGTGGATTTCTACTTATTTTATTAAATATCATCTCCACCAAACAGGACAAGCTTGCATCTGTTATAGTTTTGGAGAAAAATGTGTTCATTTCATGTATGCGCGAAATGCCTTAAAAATGGCTTTAAAATGGATTTGGAGCATGGAGACGATTATCTCGGGATTGCAAGATAACCAAACAAAACTTTTAGTGGATTTCTACTTATTTTATTAAATATCATCTCCACCAAACAGGACAAGCTTGCATCTGTTATAGTTTTGGAGAAAAATGTGTTCATTTCATGTATGCGCGAAATGCCTTAAAAATGGCTTTAAAATGGATTTGGAGCATGGAGACGATTATCTCGGGATTGCAAGATAACCAAACAAAACTTTTAGTGGATTTCTACTTATTTTATTAAATATCATCTCCACCAAACAGGACAAGCTTGCATCTGTTATAGTTTTGGAGAAAAATGTGTTCATTTCATGTATGCGCAAAATGCCTTAAAAATGGCTTTAAAATGGATTTGGAGCATGGAGACGATTATCTCGGGATTGCAAGATAACCAAACAAAACTTTTAGTGGATTTCTACTTATTTTATTAAATATCATCTCCACCAAACAGGACAAGCTTGCATCTGTTATAGTTTTGGAGAAAAATGTGTTCATTTCATGTATGCGCGAAATGCCTTAAAAATGGCTTTAAAATGGATTTGGAGCATGGAGACGATTATCTCGGGATTGCAAGATAACCAAACAAAACTTTTAGTGGATTTCTACTTATTTTATTAAATATCATCTCCACCAAACAGGACAAGCTTGCATGTGTTATAGTTTTGGAGAAAAATGTGTTCATTTCATGTATGCGCAAAATGCCTTTGAAATGGCTTTAAAATGGATTTGGAGCATGGAGACGATTATCTCAGGATGGCAATATAAACAAACGAAACTTTTAGTAGATTTCTACTTATTTTATTAAATATTATCTCCACCAAACAGGACAAGCTTGCATCTGTTATAGTTTTGGAGAAAAATGTGTTCATTTCATGTATGCGCGAAATGCCTTAAAAATGGCTTTAAAATGGATTTGGTGCATGGAGACAATTATCTCGGGATTGCAAGATAACCAAACAAAACTTTTAGTGGATTTCTACTTATTTTATTAAATATCATCTCCACCAAACAGGACAAGCTTGCATCTGTTATAGTTTTGGAGAAAAATGTGTTCATTTCATGTATGCGCGAAATGCCTTAAAAATGGCTTTAAAATGGATTTGGAGCATGGAGACGATTATCTCGGGATTGCAAGATAACCAAACAAAACTTTTAGTGGATTTCTACTTATTTTATTAAATATCATCTCCACCAAACAGGACAAGCTTGCATCTGTTATAGTTTTGGAGAAAAATGTGTTCATTTCATGTATGCGCGAAATGCCTTAAAAATGGCTTTAAAATGGATTTGGAGCATGGAGACGATTATCTCGGGATTGCAAGATAACCAAACAAAACTTTTAGTGGATTTCTACTTATTTTATTAAATATCATCTCCACCAAACAGGACAAGCTTGCATCTGTTATAGTTTTGGAGAAAAATGTGTTCATTTCATGTATGCGCAAAATGCCTTAAAAATGGCTTTAAAATGGATTTGGAGCATGGAGACGATTATCTCGGGATTGCAAGATAACCAAACAAAACTTTTAGTGGATTTCTACTTATTTTATTAAATATCATCTCCACCAAACAGGACAAGCTTGCATCTGTTATAGTTTTGGAGAAAAATGTGTTCATTTCATGTATGCGCGAAATGCCTTAAAAATGGCTTTAAAATGGATTTGGAGCATGGAGACGATTATCTCGGGATTGCAAGATAACCAAACAAAACTTTTAGTGGATTTCTACTTATTTTATTAAATATCATCTCCACCAAACAGGACAAGCTTGCATGTGTTATAGTTTTGGAGAAAAATGTGTTCATTTCATGTATGCGCAAAATGCCTTTGAAATGGCTTTAAAATGGATTTGGAGCATGGAGACGATTATCTCAGGATGGCAATATAAACAAACGAAACTTTTAGTAGATTTCTACTTATTTTATTAAATATTATCTCCACCAAACAGGACAAGCTTGCATCTGTTATAGTTTTGGAGAAAAATGTGTTCATTTCATGTATGCGCGAAATGCCTTAAAAATGGCTTTAAAATGGATTTGGTGCATGGAGACGATTATCTCGGGATTGCAAGATAACCAAACAAAACCTTTAGTGGATTTCTACTTATTTTATTAAATATCATCTCCACCAAACAGGACAAGCTTGCATCTGTTATAGTTTTGGAGAAAAATGTGTTCATTTCATGTATGCGCGAAATGCCTTAAAAATGGCTTTAAAATGGATTTGGAGCATGGAGACGATTATCTCGGGATTGCAAGATAACCAAACAAAACTTTTAGTGGATTTCTACTTATTTTATTAAATATCATCTCCACCAAACAGGACAAGCTTGCATCTGTTAAAGTTTTGGAGAAAAATGTGTTCATTTCATGTATGCGCGAAATGCCTTAAAAATGGCTTTAAAATGGATTTGGAGCATGGAGACGATTATCTCGGGATTGCAAGATAACCAAACAAAACTTTTAGTGGATTTCTACTTATTTTATTAAATATCATCTCCACCAAACAGGACAAGCTTGCATCTGTTATAGTTTTGGAGAAAAATGTGTTCATTTCATGTATGCGCGAAATGCCTTAAAAATGGCTTTAAAATGGATTTGGACCATGGAGACGATTATCTCGGGATTGCAAGATAACCAAACAAAACTTTTAGTGGATTTCTACTTATTTTATTAAATATCATCTCCACCAAACAGGACAAGCTTGCATCTGTTATAGTTTTGGAGAAAAATGTGTTCATTTCATGTATGCGCGAAATGCCTTAAAAATGGCTTTAAAATGGATTTGGAGCATGGAGACGATTATCTCGGGATTGCAAGATAACCAAACAAAACTTTTAGTGGATTTCTACTTATTTTATTAAATATCATCTCCACCAAACAGGACAAGCTTGCATCTGTTATAGTTTTGGAGAAAAATGTGTTCATTTCAAGTATGCGCGAAATGCCTTAAAAATGGCTTTAAAATGGATTTGGAGCATGGAGACGATTATCTCGGGATTGCAAGATAACCAAACAAAACTTTTAGTGGATTTCTACTTATTTTATTAAATATCATCTCCACCAAACAGGACAAGCTTGCATCTGTTATAGTTTTGGAGAAAAATGTGTTCATTTCATGTATGCGCGAAATGCCTTAAAAATGGCTTTAAAATGGATTTGGAGCATGGAGACGATTATCTCGGGATTGCAAGATAACCAAACAAAACTTTTAGTGGATTTCTACTTATTTTATTAAATATCATCTCCACCAAACAGGACAAGCTTGCATCTGTTATAGTTTTGGAGAAAAATGTGTTCATTTCATGTATGCGCGAAATGCCTTAAAAATGGCTTTAAAATGAATTTGGAGCATGGAGACGATTATCTCGGGATTGCAAGATAACCAAACAAAACTTTTAGTGGATTTCTACTTATTTTATTAAATATCATCTCCACCAAACAGGACAAGCTTGCATCTGTTATAGTTTTGGAGAAAAATGTGTTCATTTCATGTATGCGCGAAATGCCTTAAAAATGGCTTTAAAATGGATTTGGAGCATGGAGACGATTATCTCGGGATTGCAAGATAACCAAACAAAACTTTTAGTAGATTTCTACTTATTTTATTAAATATCATCTCCACCAAACAGGACAAGCTTGCATCTGTTATAGTTTTGGAGAAAAATGTGTTCATTTCATGTATGCGCGAAATGCCTTAAAAATGGCTTTAAAATAGATTTGGAGCATGGAGACGATTATCTCGGGATTGCAAGATAACCAAACAAAACTTTTAGTGGATTTCTACTTATTTTATTAAATATCATCTCCACCAAACAGGACAAGCTTGCATCTGTTATAGTTTTGGAGAAAAATGTGTTCATTTCATGTATGCGCGAAATGCCTTAAAAATGGCTTTAAAATGGATTTGGAGCATGGAGACGATTATCTCGGGATTGCAAGATAACCAAACAAAACTTTTAGTGGATTTCTACTTATTTTATTAAATATCATCTCCACCAAACAGGACAAGCTTGCATCTGTTATAGTTTTGGAGAAAAATGTGTTCATTTCATGTATGCGCGAAATGCCTTAAAAATGGCTTTAAAATGGATTTGGAGCATGGAGACGATTATCTCGGGATTGCAAGATAACCAAACAAAACTTTTAGTGGATTTCTACTTATTTTATTAAATATCATCTCCACCAAACAGGACAAGCTTGCATCTGTTATAGTTTTGGAGAAAAATGTGTTCATTTCATGTATGCGCGAAATGCCTTAAAAATGGCTTTAAAATGGATTTGGAGCATGGAGACGATTATCTCGGGATTGCAAGATAACCAAACAAAACTTTTAGTGGATTTCTACTTATTTTATTAAATATCATCTCCACCAAACAGGACAAGCTTGCATCTGTTATAGTTTTGGAGAAAAATGTGTTCATTTCATGTATGCGCGAAATGCCTTAAAAATGGCTTTAAAATGGATTTGGAGCATGGAGACGATTATCTCGGGATTGCAAGATAACCAAACAAAACTTTTAGTGGATTTCTACTTATTTTATTAAATATCATCTCCACCAAACAGGACAAGCTTGCATCTGTTAAAGTTTTGGAGAAAAATGTGTTCATTTCATGTATGCGCGAAATGCCTTAAAAATGGCTTTAAAATGGATTTGGAGCATGGAGACGATTATCTCGGGATTGCAAGATAACCAAACAAAACTTTTAGTGGATTTCTACTTATTTTATTAAATATCATCTCCACCAAACAGGACAAGCTTGCATCTGTTATAGTTTTGGAGAAAAATGTGTTCATTTCATGTATGCGCGAAATGCCTTAAAAATGGCTTTAAAATGGATTTGGAGCATGGAGACGATTATCTCGGGATTGCAAGATAACCAAACAAAACTTTTAGTGGATTTCTACTTATTTTATTAAATATCATCTCCACCAAACAGGACAAGCTTGCATCTGTTATAGTTTTGGAGAAAAATGTGTTCATTTCATGTATGCGCGAAATGCCTTAAAAATGGCTTTAAAATGGATTTGGAGCATGGAGACGATTATCTCGGGATTGCAATATAACCAAACAAAACTTTTAGTGGATTTCTACTTATTTTATTAAATATCATCTCCACCAAACAGGACAAGCTTGCATCTGTTATAGTTTTGGAGAAAAATGTGTTCATTTCATGTATGCGCGAAATGCCTTAAAAATGGCTTTAAAATGGATTTGGAGCATGGAGACGATTATCTCGGGATTGCAAGATAACCAAACAAAACTTTTAGTGGATTTCTACTTATTTTATTAAATATCATCTCCACCAAACAGGACAAGCTTGCATCTGTTATAGTTTTGGAGAAAAATGTGTTCATTTCATGTATGCGCGAAATGCCTTAAAAATGGCTTTAAAATGGATTTGGAGCATGGAGACGATTATCTCGGGATTGCAAGATAACCAAACAAAACTTTTAGTGGATTTCTACTTATTTTATTAAATATCATCTCCACCAAACAGGACAAGCTTGCATCTGTTTTAGTTTTGGAGAAAAATGTGTTCATTTCATGTATGCGCGAAATGCCTTAAAAATGGCTTTAAAATGGATTTGGAGCATGGAGACGATTATCTCGGGATTGCAATATAACCAAACAAAACTTTTAGTGGATTTCTACTTATTTTATTAAATATCATCTCCACCAAACAGGACAAGCTTGCATCTGTTATAGTTTTGGAGAAAAATGTGTTCATTTCATGTATGCGCGAAATGCCTTAAAAATGGCTTTAAAATGGATTTGGAGCATGGAGACGATTATCTCGGGATTGCAAGATAACCAAACAAAACGTTTAGTGGATTTCTACTTATTTTATTAAATATCATCTCCACCAAACAGGACAAGCTTGCATGTGTTATAGTTTTGGAGAAAAATGTGTTCATTTCATGTATGCGCAAAATGCCTTAAAAATGGCTTTAAAATGGATTTGGAGCATGGAGACGATTATCTCAGGATGGCAATATAAACAAACGAAACTTTTAGTAGATTTCTACTTATTTTATTAAATATTATCTCCACCAAACAGGACAAGCTTGCATCTGTTATAGTTTTGGAGAAAAATGTGTTCATTTCATGTATGCGCGAAATGCCTTAAAAATGGCTTTAAAATGGATTTGGAGCATGGAGACGATTATCTCGGGATTGCAAGATAACCAAACAAAACTTTTAGTGGATTTCTACTTATTTTATTAAATATCATCTCCACCAAACAGGACAAGCTTGCATCTGTTATAGTTTTGGAGAAAAATGTGTTCATTTCATGTATGCGCGAAATGCCTTAAAAATGGCTTTAAAATGGATTTGGAGCATGGAGACGATTATCTCGGGATTGCAAGATATCCAAACAAAACTTTTAGTGGATTTCTACTTATTTTATTAAATATCATCTCCACCAAACAGGACAAGCTTGCATCTGTTATAGTTTTGGAGAAAAATGTGTTCATTTCATGTATGCGCGAAATGCCTTAAAAATGGCTTTAAAATGGATTTGGAGCATGGAGACGATTATCTCGGGATTGCAAGATAACCAAACAAAACTTTTAGTGGATTTCTACTTATTTTATTAAATATCATCTCCACCAAACAGGACAAGCTTGCATCTGTTAAAGTTTTGGAGAAAAATGTGTTCATTTCATGTATGCGCGAAATGCCTTAAAAATGGCTTTAAAATGGATTTGGAGCATGGAGACGATTATCTCGGGATTGCAAGATAACCAAACAAAACTTTTAGTGGATTTCTACTTATTTTATTAAATATCATCTCCACCAAACAGGACAAGCTTGCATGTGTTATAGTTTTGGAGAAAAATGTGTTCATTTCATGTATGCGCAAAATGCCTTAAAAATGGCTTTAAAATGGATTTGGAGCATGGAGACGATTATCTCAGGATGGCAATATAAACAAACGAAACTTTTAGTAGATTTCTACTTATTTTATTAAATATTATCTCCACCAAACAGGACAAGCTTGCATCTGTTATAGTTTTGGAGAAAAATGTGTTCATTTCATGTATGCGCGAAATGCCTTAAAAATGGCTTTAAAATGGATTTGGAGCATGGAGACGATTATCTCGGGATTGCAAGATAACCAAACAAAACTTTTAGTGGATTTCTACTTATTTTATTAAATATCATCTCCACCAAACAGGACAAGCTTGCATCTGTTATAGTTTTGGAGAAAAATGTGTTCATTTCATGTATGCGCGAAATGCCTTAAAAATGGCTTTAAAATGGATTTGGAGCATGGAGACGATTATCTCGGGATTGCAAGATAACCAAACAAAACTTTTAGTGGATTTCTACTTATTTTATTAAATATCATCTCCACCAAACAGGACAAGCTTGCATCTGTTAAAGTTTTGGAGAAAAATGTGTTCATTTCATGTATGCGCGAAATGCCTTAAAAATGGCTTTAAAATGGATTTGGAGCATGGAGACGATTATCTCGGGATTGCAAGATAACCAAACAAAACTTTTAGTGGATTTCTACTTATTTTATTAAATATCATCTCCACCAAACAGGACAAGCTTGCATCTGTTAAAGTTTTGGAGAAAAATGTGTTCATTTCATGTATGCGCGAAATGCCTTAAAAATGGCTTTAAAATGGATTTGGAGCATGGAGACGATTATCTCGGGATTGCAAGATAACCAAACAAAACTTTTAGTGGATTTCTACTTATTTTATTAAATATCATCTCCACCAAACAGGACAAGCTTGCATCTGTTATAGTTTTGGAGAAAAATGTGTTCATTTCATGTATGCGCGAAATGCCTTAAAAATGGCTTTAAAATGGATTTGGAGCATGGAGACGATTATCTCGGGATTGCAAGATAACCAAACAAAACTTTTAGTGGATTTCTACTTATTTTATTAAATATCATCTCCACCAAACAGGACAAGCTTGCATCTGTTATAGTTTTGGAGAAAAATGTGTTCATTTCATGTATGCGCGAAATGCCTTAAAAATGGCTTTAAAATGGATTTGGAGCATGGAGACGATTATCTCGGGATTGCAATATAACCAAACAAAACTTTTAGTGGATTTCTACTTATTTTATTAAATATCATCTCCACCAAACAGGACAAGCTTGCATCTGTTATAGTTTTGGAGAAAAATGTGTTCATTTCATGTATGCGCGAAATGCCTTAAAAATGGCTTTAAAATGGATTTGGAGCATGGAGACGATTATCTCGGGATTGCAAGATAACCAAACAAAACTTTTAGTGGATTTCTACTTATTTTATTAAATATCATCTCCACCAAACAGGACAAGCTTGCATCTGTTATAGTTTTGGAGAAAAATGTGTTCATTTCATGTATGCGCGAAATGCCTTAAAAATGGCTTTAAAATGGATTTGGAGCATGGATACGATTATCTCGGGATTGCAAGATAACCAAACAAAACTTTTAGTGGATTTCTACTTATTTTATTAAAAATCATCTCCACCAAACAGGACAAGCTTGCATCTGTTATAGTTTTGGAGAAAAATGTGTTCATTTCATGTATGCGCGAAATGCCTTAAAAATGGCTTTAAAATGGATTTGGAGCATGGAGACGATTATCTCGGGATTGCAATATAACCAAACAAAACTTTTAGTGGATTTCTACTTATTTTATTAAATATCATCTCCACCAAACAGGACAAGCTTGCATCTGTTATAGTTTTGGAGAAAAATGTGTTCATTTCATGTATGCGCGAAATGCCTTAAAAATGGCTTTAAAATGGATTTGGAGCATGGAGACGATTATCTCGGGATTGCAAGATAACCAAACAAAACGTTTAGTGGATTTCTACTTATTTTATTAAATATCATCTCCACCAAACAGGACAAGCTTGCATCTGTTATAGTTTTGGAGAAAAATGTGTTCATTTCATGTATGCGCGAAATGCCTTAAAAATGGCTTTAAAATGGATTTGGAGCATGGAGACGATTATCTCGGGATTGCAAGATAACCAAACAAAACTTTTAGTGGATTTCTACTTATTTTATTAAATATCATCTCCACCAAACAGGACAAGCTTGCATCTGTTATAGTTTTGGAGAAAAATGTGTTCATTTCATGTATGCGCGAAATGCCTTAAAAATGGCTTTAAAATGGATTTGGAGCATGGAGACGATTATCTCGGGATTGCAAGATAACCAAACAAAACTTTTAGTGGATTTCTACTTATTTTATTAAATATCATCTCCACCAAACAGGACAAGCTTGCATGTGTTATAGTTTTGGAGAAAAATGTGTTAATTTCATGTATGCGCGAAATGCCTTAAAAATGGCTTTAAAATGGATTTGGAGCATGGAGACGATTATCTCGGGATTGCAAGATAACCAAACAAAACTTTTAGTGGATTTCTACTTATTTTATTAAATATCATCTCCACCAAACAGGACAAGCTTGCATCTGTTATAGTTTTGGAGAAAAATGTGTTCATTTCATGTATGCGCGAAATGCCTTAAAAATGGCTTTAAAATGGATTTGGAGCATGGAGACGATTATCTCGGGATTGCAAGATAACCAAACAAAACTTTTAGTGGATTTCTACTTATTTTATTAAATATCATCTCCACCAAACAGGACAAGCTTGCATCTGTTATAGTTTTGGAGAAAAATGTGTTCATTTCATGTATGCGCGAAATGCCTTAAAAATGGCTTTAAAATGGATTTGGAGCATGGAGACGATTATCTCGGGATTGCAAGATAACCAAACAAAACTTTTAGTGGATTTCTACTTATTTTATTAAATATCATCTCCACCAAACAGGACAAGCTTGCATCTGTTATAGTTTTGGAGAAAAATGTGTTCATTTCATGTATGCGCGAAATGCCTTAAAAATGGCTTTAAAATGGATTTGGAGCATGGAGACGATTATCTCGGGATTGCAATATAACCAAACAAAACTTTTAGTGGATTTCTACTTATTTTATTAAATATCATCTCCACCAAACAGGACAAGCTTGCATCTGTTATAGTTTTGGAGAAAAATGTGTTCATTTCATGTATGCGCGAAATGCCTTAAAAATGGCTTTAAAATGGATTTGGAGCATGGAGACGATTATCTCGGGATTGCAAGATAACCAAACAAAACTTTTAGTGGATTTCTACTTATTTTATTAAATATCATCTCCACCAAACAGGACAAGCTTGCATCTGTTATAGTTTTGGAGAAAAATGTGTTCATTTCATGTATGCGCGAAATGCCTTAAAAATGGCTTTAAAATGGATTTGGAGCATGGAGACGATTATCTCGGGATTGCAAGATAACCAAACAAAACTTTTAGTGGATTTCTACTTATTTTATTAAATATCATCTCCACCAAACAGGACAAGCTTGCATCTGTTATAGTTTTGGAGAAAAATGTGTTCATTTCATGTATGCACGAAATGCCTTAAAAATGGCTTTAAAATGGATTTGGAGCATGGAGACGATTATCTCGGGATTGCAATATAACCAAACAAAACTTTTAGTGGATTTCTACTTATTTTATTAAATATCATCTCCACCAAACAGGACAAGCTTGCATCTGTTATAGTTTTGGAGAAAAATGTGTTCATTTCATGTATGCGCGAAATGCCTTAAAAATGGCTTTAAAATGGATTTGGAGCATGGAGACGATTATCTCGGGATTGCAAGATAACCAAACAAAACTTTTAGTGGATTTCTACTTATTTTATTAAATATCATCTCCACCAAACAGGACAAGCTTGCATCTGTTATAGTTTTGGAGAAAAATGTGTTCATTTCATGTATGCGCGAAATGCCTTAAAAATGGCTTTAAAATGGATTTGGAGCATGGAGACGATTATCTCGGGATTGCAAGATAACCAAACAAAGCTTTTAGTGGATTTCTACTTATTTTATTAAATATCATCTCCACCAAACAGGACAAGCTTGCATCTGTTATAGTTTTGGAGAAAAATGTGTTCATTTCATGTATGCGCAAAATGCCTTAAAAATGGCTTTAAAATGGATTTGGAGCATGGAGACGATTATCTCGGGATTGCAAGATAACCAAACAAAACTTTTAGTGGATTTCTACTTATTTTATTAAATATCATCTCCACCAAACAGGACAAGCTTGCATCTGTTATAGTTTTGGAGAAAAATGTGTTCATTTCATGTATGCGCGAAATGCCTTAAAAATGGCTTTAAAATGGATTTGGAGCATGGAGACGATTATCTCGGGATTGCAAGATAACCAAACAAAACTTTTAGTGGATTTCTACTTATTTTATTAAATATCATCTCCACCAAACAGGACAAGCTTGCATCTGTTATAGTTTTGGAGAAAAATGTGTTCATTTCATGTATGCGCGAAATGCCTTAAAAATGGCTTTAAAATGGATTTGGAGCATGGAGACGATTATCTCGGGATTGCAAGATAACCAAACAAAACTTTTAGTGGATTTCTACTTATTTTATTAAATATCATCTCCACCAAACAGGACAAGCTTGCATCTGTTATAGTTTTGGAGAAAAATGTGTTCATTTCATGTATGCGCAAAATGCCTTAAAAATGGCTTTAAAATGGATTTGGAGCATGGAGACGATTATCTCGGGATTGCAAGATAACCAAACAAAACTTTTAGTGGATTTCTACTTATTTTATTAAATATCATCTCCACCAAACAGGACAAGCTTGCATCTGTTATAGTTTTGGGAAAAATGTGTTCATTTCATGTATGCGCGAAATGCCTTAAAAATGGCTTTAAAATGGATTTGGAGCATGGAGACGATTATCTCGGGATTGCAAGATAACCAAACAAAACTTTTAGTGGATTTCTACTTATTTTATTAAATATCATCTCCACCAAACAGGACAAGCTTGCATCTGTTATAGTTTTGGAGAAAAATGTGTTCATTTCATGTATGCGCGAAATGCCTTAAAAATGGCTTTAAAATGGATTTGGAGCATGGAGACGATTATCTCGGGATTGCAAGATAACCAAACAAAACTTTTAGTGGATTTCTACTTATTTTATTAAATATCATCTCCACCAAACAGGACAAGCTTGCATCTGTTATAGTTTTGGAGAAAAATGTGTTCATTTCATGTATGCGCGAAATGCCTTAAAAATGGCTTTAAAATGGATTTGGAGCATGGAGACGATTATCTCGGGATTGCAAGATAACCAAACAAAACTTTTAGTGGATTTCTACTTATTTTATTAAATATCATCTCCACCAAACAGGACAAGCTTGCATCTGTTATAGTTTTGGAGAAAAATGTGTTCATTTCATGTATGCGCGAAATGCCTTAAAAATGGCTTTAAAATGGATTTGGAGCATGGAGACGATTATCTCGGGATTGCAAGATAACCAAACAAAACTTTTAGTGGATTTCTACTTATTTTATTAAATATCATCTCCACCAAACAGGACAAGCTTGCATCTGTTATAGTTTTGGAGAAAAATGTGTTCATTTCATGTATGCGCGAAATGCCTTAAAAATGGCTTTAAAATGGATTTGGAGCATGGAGACGATTATCTCGGGATTGCAAGATAACCAAACAAAACTTTTAGTGGATTTCTACTTATTTTATTAAATATCATCTCCACCAAACAGGACAAGCTTGCATCTGTTATAGTTTTGGAGAAAAATGTGTTCATTTCATGTATGCGCGAAATGCCTTAAAAATGGCTTTAAAATGGATTTGGAGCATGGAGACGATTATCTCGGGATTGCAATATAACCAAACAAAACTTTTAGTGGATTTCTACTTATTTTATTAAATATCATCTCCACCAAACAGGACAAGCTTGCATCTGTTATAGTTTTGGAGAAAAATGTGTTCATTTCATGTATGCGCGAAATGCCTTAAAAATGGCTTTAAAATGGATTTGGAGCATGGAGACGATTATCTCGGGATTGCAAGATAACCAAACAAAACTTTTAGTGGATTTCTACTTATTTTATTAAATATCATCTCCACCAAACAGGACAAGCTTGCATCTGTTATAGTTTTGGAGAAAAATGTGTTCATTTCATGTATGCGCGAAATGCCTTAAAAATGGCTTTAAAATGGATTTGGAGCATGGAGACGATTATCTCGGGATTGCAAGATAACCAAACAAAACTTTTAGTGGATTTCTACTTATTTTATTAAATATCATCTCCACCAAACAGGACAAGCTTGCATCTGTTATAGTTTTGGAGAAAAATGTGTTCATTTCATGTATGCGCGAAATGCCTTAAAAATGGCTTTAAAATGGATTTGGAGCATGGAGACGATTATCTCGGGATTGCAAGATAACCAAACAAAACTTTTAGTGGATTTCTACTTATTTTATTAAATATCATCTCCACCAAACAGGACAAGCTTGCATCTGTTATAGTTTTGGAGAAAAATGTGTTCATTTCATGTATGCGCGAAATGCCTTAAAAATGGCTTTAAAATGGATTTGGAGCATGGAGACGATTATCTCGGGATTGCAAGATAACCAAACAAAACTTTTAGTGGATTTCTACTTATTTTATTAAATATCATCTCCACCAAACAGGACAAGCTTGCATCTGTTATAGTTTTGGAGAAAAATGTGTTCATTTCATGTATGCGCGAAATGCCTTAAAAATGGCTTTAAAATGGATTTGGAGCATGGAGACGATTATCTCGGGATTGCAAGATAACCAAACAAAACTTTTAGTGGATTTCTACTTATTTTATTAAATATCATCTCCACCAAACAGGACAAGCTTGCATCTGTTATAGTTTTGGAGAAAAATGTGTTCATTTCATGTATGCGCGAAATGCCTTAAAAATGGCTTTAAAATGGATTTGGAGCATGGAGACGATTATCTCGGGATTGCAAGATAACCAAACAAAACTTTTAGTGGATTTCTACTTATTTTATTAAATATCATCTCCACCAAACAGGACAAGCTTGCATGTGTTATAGTTTTGGAGAAAAATGTGTTCATTTCATGTATGCGCAAAATGCCTTAAAAATGGCTTTAAAATGGATTTGGAGCATGGAGACGATTATCTCAGGATGGCAATATAAACAAACGAAACTTTTAGTAGATTTCTACTTATTTTATTAAATATTATCTCCACCAAACAGGACAAGCTTGCATCTGTTATAGTTTTGGAGAAAAATGTGTTCATTTCATGTATGCGCGAAATGCCTTAAAAATGGCTTTAAAATGGATTTGGAGCATGGAGACGATTATCTCGGGATTGCAAGATAACCAAACAAAACTTTTAGTGGATTTCTACTTATTTTATTAAATATCATCTCCACCAAACAGGACAAGCTTGCATCTGTTATAGTTTTGGAGAAAAATGTGTTCATTTCATGTATGCGCGAAATGCCTTAAAAATGGCTTTAAAATGGATTTGGAGCATGGAGACGATTATCTCGGGATTGCAAGATAACCAAACAAAACTTTTAGTGGATTTCTACTTATTTTATTAAATATCATCTCCACCAAACAGGACAAGCTTGCATCTGTTATAGTTTTGGAGAAAAATGTGTTCATTTCATGTATGCGCGAAATGCCTTAAAAATGGCTTTAAAATGGATTTGGAGCATGGAGACGATTATCTCGGGATTGCAAGATAACCAAACAAAACTTTTAGTGGATTTCTACTTATTTTATTAAATATCATCTCCACCAAACAGGACAAGCTTGCATCTGTTAAAGTTTTGGAGAAAAATGTGTTCATTTCATGTATGCGCGAAATGCCTTAAAAATGGCTTTAAAATGGATTTGGAGCATGGAGACGTATATCTCGGGATTGCAAGATAACCAAACAAAACTTTTAGTGGATTTCTACTTATTTTATTAAATATCATCTCCACCAAACAGGACAAGCTTGCATCTGTTATAGTTTTGGAGAAAAATGTGTTCATTTCATGTATGCGCGAAATGCCTTAAAAATGGCTTTAAATGGATTTGGAGCATGGAGACGATTATCTCGGGATTGCAAGATAACCAAACAAAACTTTTAGTGGATTTCTACTTATTTTATTAAATATCATCTCCACCAAACAGGACAAGCTTGCATCTGTTATAGTTTTGGAGAAAAATGTGTTCATTTCATGTATGCGCGAAATGCTTTAAAAATGGCTTTAAAATGGATTTGGAGCATGGAGACGATTATCTCGGGATTGCAATATAACCAAACAAAACTTTTAGTGGATTTCTACTTATTTTATTAAATATCATCTCCACCAAACAGGACAAGCTTGCATCTGTTATTGTTTTGGAGAAAAATGTGTTCATTTCATGTATGCGCGAAATGCCTTAAAAATGGCTTTAAAATGGATTTGGAGCATGGAGACGATTATCTCGGGATTGCAAGATAACCAAACAAAACTTTTAGTGGATTTCTACTTATTTTATTAAATATCATCTCCACCAAACAGGACAAGCTTGCATCTGTTATAGTTTTGGAGAAAAATGTGTTCATTTCATGTATGCGCGAAATGCCTTAAAAATGGCTTTAAAATGGATTTGGAGCATGGAGACGATTATCTCGGGATTGCAAGATAACCAAACAAAACTTTTAGTGGATTTCTACTTATTTTATTAAATATCATCTCCACCAAACAGGACAAGCTTGCATCTGTTATAGTTTTGGAGAAAAATGTGTTCATTTCATGTATGCGCGAAATGCCTTAAAAATGGCTTTAAAATGGATTTGGAGCATGGAGACGATTATCTCGGGATTGCAATATAACCAAACAAAACTTTTAGTGGATTTCTACTTATTTTATTAAATATCATCTCCACCAAACAGGACAAGCTTGCATCTGTTATAGTTTTGGAGAAAAATGTGTTCATTTCATGTATGCGCGAAATGCCTTAAAAATGGCTTTAAAATGGATTTGGAGCATGGAGACGATTATCTCGGGATTGCAAGATAACCAAACAAAACGTTTAGTGGATTTCTACTTATTTTATTAAATATCATCTCCACCAAACAGGACAAGCTTGCATCTGTTATAGTTTTGGAGAAAAATGTGTTCATTTCATGTATGCGCGAAATGCCTTAAAAATGGCTTTAAAATGGATTTGGAGCATGGAGACGATTATCTCGGGATTGCAAGATAACCAAACAAAACTTTTAGTGGATTTCTACTTATTTTATTAAATATCATCTCCACCAAACAGGACAAGCTTGCATCTGTTATAGTTTTGGAGAAAAATGTGTTCATTTCATGTATGCGCGAAATGCCTTAAAAATGGCTTTAAAATGGATTTGGAGCATGGAGACGATTATCTCGGGATTGCAAGATAACCAAACAAAACTTTTAGTGGATTTCTACTTATTTTATAAAATATAATCTCCACCAAACAGGACAAGCTTGCATGTGTTATAGTTTTGGAGAAAAATGTGTTAATTTCATGTATGCGCAAAATGCCTTTGAAATGGCTTTAAAATGGATTTGGAGCATGGAGACGATTATCTCGGGATTGCAAGATAACCAAACAAAACTTTTAGTGGATTTCTACTTATTTTATTAAATATCATCTCCACCAAACAGGACAAGCTTGCATCTGTTATAGTTTTGGAGAAAAATGTGTTCATTTCATGTATGCGCGAAATGCCTTAAAAATGGCTTTAAAATGGATTTGGAGCATGGAGACGATTATCTCGGGATTGCAAGATAACCAAACAAAACTTTTAGTGGATTTCTACTTATTTTATTAAATATCATCTCCACCAAACAGGACAAGCTTGCATCTGTTATAGTTTTGGAGAAAAATGTGTTCATTTCATGTATGCGCGAAATGCCTTAAAAATGGCTTTAAAATGGATTTGGAGCATGGAGACGATTATCTCGGGATTGCAAGATAACCAAACAAAACTTTTAGTGGATTTCTACTTATTTTATTAAATATCATCTCCACCAAACAGGACAAGCTTGCATCTGTTATAGTTTTGGAGAAAAATGTGTTCATTTCATGTATGCGCGAAATGCCTTAAAAATGGCTTTAAAATGGATTTGGAGCATGGAGACGATTATCTCGGGATTGCAAGATAACCAAACAAAACTTTTAGTGGATTTCTACTTATTTTATTAAATATCATCTCCACCAAACAGGACAAGCTTGCATGTGTTATAGTTTTGGAGAAAAATGTGTTCATTTCATGTATGCGCAAAATGCCTTAAAAATGGCTTTAAAATGGATTTGGAGCATGGAGACGATTATCTCAGGATGGCAATATAAACAAACGAAACTTTTAGTAGATTTCTACTTATTTTATTAAATATTATCTCCACCAAACAGGACAAGCTTGCATCTGTTATAGTTTTGGAGAAAAATGTGTTCATTTCATGTATGCGCGAAATGCCTTAAAAATGGCTTTAAAATGGATTTGGAGCATGGAGACGATTATCTCGGGATTGCAAGATAACCAAACAAAACTTTTAGTGGATTTCTACTTATTTTATTAAATATCATCTCCACCAAACAGGACAAGCTTGCATCTGTTAAAGTTTTGGAGAAAAATGTGTTCATTTCATGTATGCGCGAAATGCCTTAAAAATGGCTTTAAAATGGATTTGGAGCATGGAGACGTATATCTCGGGATTGCAAGATAACCAAACAAAACTTTTAGTGGATTTCTACTTATTTTATTAAATATCATCTCCACCAAACAGGACAAGCTTGCATCTGTTATAGTTTTGGAGAAAAATGTGTTCATTTCATGTATGCGCGAAATGCCTTAAAAATGGCTTTAAATGGATTTGGAGCATGGAGACGATTATCTCGGGATTGCAAGATAACCAAACAAAACTTTTAGTGGATTTCTACTTATTTTATTAAATATCATCTCCACCAAACAGGACAAGCTTGCATCTGTTATAGTTTTGGAGAAAAATGTGTTCATTTCATGTATGCGCGAAATGCTTTAAAAATGGCTTTAAAATGGATTTGGAGCATGGAGACGATTATCTCGGGATTGCAATATAACCAAACAAAACTTTTAGTGGATTTCTACTTATTTTATTAAATATCATCTCCACCAAACAGGACAAGCTTGCATCTGTTATTGTTTTGGAGAAAAATGTGTTCATTTCATGTATGCGCGAAATGCCTTAAAAATGGCTTTAAAATGGATTTGGAGCATGGAGACGATTATCTCGGGATTGCAAGATAACCAAACAAAACTTTTAGTGGATTTCTACTTATTTTATTAAATATCATCTCCACCAAACAGGACAAGCTTGCATCTGTTATAGTTTTGGAGAAAAATGTGTTCATTTCATGTATGCGCGAAATGCCTTAAAAATGGCTTTAAAATGGATTTGGAGCATGGAGACGATTATCTCGGGATTGCAAGATAACCAAACAAAACTTTTAGTGGATTTCTACTTATTTTATTAAATATCATCTCCACCAAACAGGACAAGCTTGCATCTGTTATAGTTTTGGAGAAAAATGTGTTCATTTCATGTATGCGCGAAATGCCTTAAAAATGGCTTTAAAATGGATTTGGAGCATGGAGACGATTATCTCGGGATTGCAATATAACCAAACAAAACTTTTAGTGGATTTCTACTTATTTTATTAAATATCATCTCCACCAAACAGGACAAGCTTGCATCTGTTATAGTTTTGGAGAAAAATGTGTTCATTTCATGTATGCGCGAAATGCCTTAAAAATGGCTTTAAAATGGATTTGGAGCATGGAGACGATTATCTCGGGATTGCAAGATAACCAAACAAAACGTTTAGTGGATTTCTACTTATTTTATTAAATATCATCTCCACCAAACAGGACAAGCTTGCATCTGTTATAGTTTTGGAGAAAAATGTGTTCATTTCATGTATGCGCGAAATGCCTTAAAAATGGCTTTAAAATGGATTTGGAGCATGGAGACGATTATCTCGGGATTGCAAGATAACCAAACAAAACTTTTAGTGGATTTCTACTTATTTTATTAAATATCATCTCCACCAAACAGGACAAGCTTGCATCTGTTATAGTTTTGGAGAAAAATGTGTTCATTTCATGTATGCGCGAAATGCCTTAAAAATGGCTTTAAAATGGATTTGGAGCATGGAGACGATTATCTCGGGATTGCAAGATAACCAAACAAAACTTTTAGTGGATTTCTACTTATTTTATAAAATATAATCTCCACCAAACAGGACAAGCTTGCATGTGTTATAGTTTTGGAGAAAAATGTGTTAATTTCATGTATGCGCAAAATGCCTTTGAAATGGCTTTAAAATGGATTTGGAGCATGGAGACGATTATCTCGGGATTGCAAGATAACCAAACAAAACTTTTAGTGGATTTCTACTTATTTTATTAAATATCATCTCCACCAAACAGGACAAGCTTGCATCTGTTATAGTTTTGGAGAAAAATGTGTTCATTTCATGTATGCGCGAAATGCCTTAAAAATGGCTTTAAAATGGATTTGGAGCATGGAGACGATTATCTCGGGATTGCAAGATAACCAAACAAAACTTTTAGTGGATTTCTACTTATTTTATTAAATATCATCTCCACCAAACAGGACAAGCTTGCATCTGTTATAGTTTTGGAGAAAAATGTGTTCATTTCATGTATGCGCGAAATGCCTTAAAAATGGCTTTAAAATGGATTTGGAGCATGGAGACGATTATCTCGGGATTGCAAGATAACCAAACAAAACTTTTAGTGGATTTCTACTTATTTTATTAAATATCATCTCCACCAAACAGGACAAGCTTGCATCTGTTATAGTTTTGGAGAAAAATGTGTTCATTTCATGTATGCGCGAAATGCCTTAAAAATGGCTTTAAAATGGATTTGGAGCATGGAGACGATTATCTCGGGATTGCAAGATAACCAAACAAAACTTTTAGTGGATTTCTACTTATTTTATTAAATATCATCTCCACCAAACAGGACAAGCTTGCATGTGTTATAGTTTTGGAGAAAAATGTGTTCATTTCATGTATGCGCAAAATGCCTTAAAAATGGCTTTAAAATGGATTTGGAGCATGGAGACGATTATCTCAGGATGGCAATATAAACAAACGAAACTTTTAGTAGATTTCTACTTATTTTATTAAATATTATCTCCACCAAACAGGACAAGCTTGCATCTGTTATAGTTTTGGAGAAAAATGTGTTCATTTCATGTATGCGCGAAATGCCTTAAAAATGGCTTTAAAATGGATTTGGAGCATGGAGACGATTATCTCGGGATTGCAAGATAACCAAACAAAACTTTTAGTGGATTTCTACTTATTTTATTAAATATCATCTCCACCAAACAGGACAAGCTTGCATCTGTTATAGTTTTGGAGAAAAATGTGTTCATTTCATGTATGCGCGAAATGCCTTAAAAATGGCTTTAAAATGGATTTGGAGCATGGAGACGATTATCTCGGGATTGCAAGATAACCAAACAAAACTTTTAGTGGATTTCTACTTATTTTATTAAATATCATCTCCACCAAACAGGACAAGCTTGCATCTGTTATAGTTTTGGAGAAAAATGTGTTCATTTCATGTATGCGCGAAATGCCTTAAAAATGGCTTTAAAATGGATTTGGAGCATGGAGACGATTATCTCGGGATTGCAAGATAACCAAACAAAACTTTTAGTGGATTTCTACTTATTTTATTAAATATCATCTCCACCAAACAGGACAAGCTTGCATCTGTTAAAGTTTTGGAGAAAAATGTGTTCATTTCATGTATGCGCGAAATGCCTTAAAAATGGCTTTAAAATGGATTTGGAGCATGGAGACGTATATCTCGGGATTGCAAGATAACCAAACAAAACTTTTAGTGGATTTCTACTTATTTTATTAAATATCATCTCCACCAAACAGGACAAGCTTGCATCTGTTATAGTTTTGGAGAAAAATGTGTTCATTTCATGTATGCGCGAAATGCCTTAAAAATGGCTTTAAATGGATTTGGAGCATGGAGACGATTATCTCGGGATTGCAAGATAACCAAACAAAACTTTTAGTGGATTTCTACTTATTTTATTAAATATCATCTCCACCAAACAGGACAAGCTTGCATCTGTTATAGTTTTGGAGAAAAATGTGTTCATTTCATGTATGCGCGAAATGCTTTAAAAATGGCTTTAAAATGGATTTGGAGCATGGAGACGATTATCTCGGGATTGCAATATAACCAAACAAAACTTTTAGTGGATTTCTACTTATTTTATTAAATATCATCTCCACCAAACAGGACAAGCTTGCATCTGTTATTGTTTTGGAGAAAAATGTGTTCATTTCATGTATGCGCGAAATGCCTTAAAAATGGCTTTAAAATGGATTTGGAGCATGGAGACGATTATCTCGGGATTGCAAGATAACCAAACAAAACTTTTAGTGGATTTCTACTTATTTTATTAAATATCATCTCCACCAAACAGGACAAGCTTGCATCTGTTATAGTTTTGGAGAAAAATGTGTTCATTTCATGTATGCGCGAAATGCCTTAAAAATGGCTTTAAAATGGATTTGGAGCATGGAGACGATTATCTCGGGATTGCAAGATAACCAAACAAAACTTTTAGTGGATTTCTACTTATTTTATTAAATATCATCTCCACCAAACAGGACAAGCTTGCATCTGTTATAGTTTTGGAGAAAAATGTGTTCATTTCATGTATGCGCGAAATGCCTTAAAAATGGCTTTAAAATGGATTTGGAGCATGGAGACGATTATCTCGGGATTGCAATATAACCAAACAAAACTTTTAGTGGATTTCTACTTATTTTATTAAATATCATCTCCACCAAACAGGACAAGCTTGCATCTGTTATAGTTTTGGAGAAAAATGTGTTCATTTCATGTATGCGCGAAATGCCTTAAAAATGGCTTTAAAATGGATTTGGAGCATGGAGACGATTATCTCGGGATTGCAAGATAACCAAACAAAACGTTTAGTGGATTTCTACTTATTTTATTAAATATCATCTCCACCAAACAGGACAAGCTTGCATCTGTTATAGTTTTGGAGAAAAATGTGTTCATTTCATGTATGCGCGAAATGCCTTAAAAATGGCTTTAAAATGGATTTGGAGCATGGAGACGATTATCTCGGGATTGCAAGATAACCAAACAAAACTTTTAGTGGATTTCTACTTATTTTATTAAATATCATCTCCACCAAACAGGACAAGCTTGCATCTGTTATAGTTTTGGAGAAAAATGTGTTCATTTCATGTATGCGCGAAATGCCTTAAAAATGGCTTTAAAATGGATTTGGAGCATGGAGACGATTATCTCGGGATTGCAAGATAACCAAACAAAACTTTTAGTGGATTTCTACTTATTTTATAAAATATAATCTCCACCAAACAGGACAAGCTTGCATGTGTTATAGTTTTGGAGAAAAATGTGTTAATTTCATGTATGCGCAAAATGCCTTTGAAATGGCTTTAAAATGGATTTGGAGCATGGAGACGATTATCTCGGGATTGCAAGATAACCAAACAAAACTTTTAGTGGATTTCTACTTATTTTATTAAATATCATCTCCACCAAACAGGACAAGCTTGCATCTGTTATAGTTTTGGAGAAAAATGTGTTCATTTCATGTATGCGCGAAATGCCTTAAAAATGGCTTTAAAATGGATTTGGAGCATGGAGACGATTATCTCGGGATTGCAAGATAACCAAACAAAACTTTTAGTGGATTTCTACTTATTTTATAAAATATAATCTCCACCAAACAGGACAAGCTTGCATGTGTTATAGTTTTGGAGAAAAATGTGTTAATTTCATGTATGCGCAAAATGCCTTTGAAATGGCTTTAAAATGGATTTGGAGCATGGAGACGATTATCTCGGGATTGCAAGATAACCAAACAAAACTTTTAGTGGATTTCTACTTATTTTATTAAATATCATCTCCACCAAACAGGACAAGCTTGCATCTGTTATAGTTTTGGAGAAAAATGTGTTCATTTCATGTATGCGCGAAATGCCTTAAAAATGGCTTTAAAATGGATTTGGAGCATGGAGACGATTATCTCGGGATTGCAAGATAACCAAACAAAACTTTTAGTGGATTTCTACTTATTTTATTAAATATCATCTCCACCAAACAGGACAAGCTTGCATCTGTTATAGTTTTGGAGAAAAATGTGTTCATTTCATGTATGCGCGAAATGCCTTAAAAATGGCTTTAAAATGGATTTGGAGCATGGAGACGATTATCTCGGGATTGCAAGATAACCAAACAAAACTTTTAGTGGATTTCTACTTATTTTATTAAATATCATCTCCACCAAACAGGACAAGCTTGCATCTGTTATAGTTTTGGAGAAAAATGTGTTCATTTCATGTATGCGCGAAATGCCTTAAAAATGGCTTTAAAATGGATTTGGAGCATGGAGACGATTATCTCGGGATTGCAAGATAACCAAACAAAACTTTTAGTGGATTTCTACTTATTTTATTAAATATCATCTCCACCAAACAGGACAAGCTTGCATCTGTTATAGTTTTGGAGAAAAATGTGTTCATTTCATGTATGCGCGAAATGCCTTAAAAATGGCTTTAAAATGGATTTGGAGCATGGAGACGATTATCTCGGGATTGCAAGATAACCAAACAAAACTTTTAGTGGATTTCTACTTATTTTATTAAATATCATCTCCACCAAACAGGACAAGCTTGCATCTGTTATAGTTTTGGAGAAAAATGTGTTCATTTCATGTATGCGCGAAATGCCTTAAAAATGGCTTTAAAATGGATTTGGAGCATGGAGACGATTATCTCGGGATTGCAAGATAACCAAACAAAACTTTTAGTGGATTTCTACTTATTTTATTAAATATCATCTCCACCAAACAGGACAAGCTTGCATCTGTTATAGTTTTGGAGAAAAATGTGTTCATTTCATGTATGCGCGAAATGCCTTAAAAATGGCTTTAAAATGGATTTGGAGCATGGAGACGATTATCTCGGGATTGCAAGATAACCAAACAAAACTTTTAGTGGATTTCTACTTATTTTATTAAATATCATCTCCACCAAACAGGACAAGCTTGCATCTGTTATAGTTTTGGAGAAAAATGTGTTCATTTCATGTATGCGCGAAATGCCTTAAAAATGGCTTTAAAATGGATTTGGAGCATGGAGACGATTATCTCGGGATTGCAAGATAACCAAACAAAACTTTTAGTGGATTTCTACTTATTTTATTAAATATCATCTCCACCAAACAGGACAAGCTGGCATCTGTTATAGTTTTGGAGAAAAATGTGTTCATTTCATGTATGCGCAAAATGCCTTAAAAATGGCTTTAAAATGGATTTGGAGCATGGAGACGATTATCTCGGGATTGCAAGATAACCAAACAAAACTTTTAGTGGATTTCTACTTATTTTATTAAATATCATCTCCACCAAACAGGACAAGCTTGCATCTGTTATAGTTTTGAAGAAAAATGTGTTCATTTCATGTATGCGCGAAATGCCTTAAAAATGGCTTTAAAATGGATTTGGAGCATGGAGACGATTATCTCGGGATTGCAAGATAACCAAACAAAACTTTTAGTGGATTTCTACTTATTTTATTAAATATCATCTCCACCAAACAGGACAAGCTTGCATCTGTTATAGTTTTGGAGAAAAATGTGTTCATTTCATGTATGCGCGAAATGCCTTAAAAATGGCTTTAAAATGGATTTGGAGCATGGAGACGATTATCTCGGGATTGCAAGATAACCAAACAAAACTTTTAGTGGATTTCTACTTATTTTATTAAATATCATCTCCACCAAACAGGACAAGCTTGCATCTGTTATAGTTTTGGAGAAAAATGTGTTCATTTCATGTATGCGCGAAATGCCTTAAAAATGGCTTTAAAATGGATTTGGAGCATGGAGACGATTATCTCGGGATTGCAAGATAACCAAACAAAACTTTTAGTGGATTTCTACTTATTTTATTAAATATCATCTCCACCAAACAGGACAAGCTTGCATCTGTTATAGTTTTGGAGAAAAATGTGTTCATTTCATGTATGCGCGAAATGCCTTAAAAATGGCTTTAAAATGGATTTGGAGCATGGAGACGATTATCTCGGGATTGCAAGATAACCAAACAAAACTTTTAGTGGATTTCTACTTATTTTATTAAATATCATCTCCACCAAACAGAACAAGCTTGCATCTGTTATAGTTTTGGAGAAAAATGTGTTCATTTCATGTATGCGCGAAATGCCTTAAAAATGGCTTTAAAATGGATTTGGAGCATGGAGACGATTATCTCGGGATTGCAAGATAACCAAACAAAACTTTTAGTGGATTTCTACTTATTTTATTAAATATCATCTCCACCAAACAGGACAAGCTTGCATCTGTTATAGTTTTGGAGAAAAATGTGTTCATTTCATGTATGCGCGAAATGCCTTAAAAATGGCTTTAAAATGGATTTGGAGCATGGAGACGATTATCTCGGGATTGCAATATAACCAAACAAAACTTTTAGTGGATTTCTACTTATTTTATTAAATATCATCTCCACCAAACAGGACAAGCTTGCATCTGTTATAGTTTTGGAGAAAAATGTGTTCATTTCATGTATGCGCGAAATGCCTTAAAAATGGCTTTAAAATGGATTTGGAGCATGGAGACAATTATCTCGGGATTGCAAGATAACCAAACAAAACGTTTAGTGGATTTCTACTTATTTTATTAAATATCATCTCCACCAAACAGGACAAGCTTGCATGTGTTATAGTTTTGGAGAAAAATGTGTTCATTTCATGTATGCGCAAAATGCCTTTGAAATGGCTTTAAAATGGATTTGGAGCATGGAGACGATTATCTCAGGATGGCAAAATAAACAAACGAAACTTTTAGTAGATTTCTACTTATTTTATTAAATATTATCTCCACCAAACAGGACAAGCTTGCATCTGTTATAGTTTTGGAGAAAAATGTGTTCATTTCATGTATGCGCGAAATGCCTTAAAAATGGCTTTAAAATGGATTTGGAGCATGGAGACGATTATCTCGGGATTGCAAGATAACCAAACAAAACTTTTAGTGAATTTCTACTTATTTTATTAAATATCATCTCCACCAAACAGGACAAGCTTGCATCTGTTATAGTTTTGGAGAAAAATGTGTTCATTTCATGTATGCGCGAAATGCCTTAAAAATGGCTTTAAAATGGATTTGGAGCATGGAGACGATTATCTCGGGATTGCAAGATAAACAAACAAAACTTTTAGTGGATTTCTACTTATTTTATTAAATATCATCTCCACCAAACAGGACAAGCTTGCATCTGTTATAGTTTTGGAGAAAAATGTGTTCATTTCATGTATGCGCAAAATGCCTTTGAAATGGCTTTAAAATGGATTTGGAGCATGGAGACGATTATCTCAGGATGGCAATATAAACAAACGAAACTTTTAGTAGATTTCTACTTATTTTATTAAATATTATCTCCACCAAACAGGACAAGCTTGCATCTGTTATAGTTTTGGAGAAAAATGTGTTCATTTCATGTATGCGCGAAATGCCTTAAAAATGGCTTTAAAATGGATTTGGAGCATGGAGACGATTATCTCGGGATTGCAAGATAACCAAACAAAACTTTTAGTGAATTTCTACTTATTTTATTAAATATCATCTCCACCAAACAGGACAAGCTTGCATCTGTTATAGTTTTGGAGAAAAATGTGTTCATTTCATGTATGCGCGAAATGCCTTAAAAATGGCTTTAAAATGGATTTGGAGCATGGAGACGATTATCTCGGGATTGCAAGATAAACAAACAAAACTTTTAGTGGATTTCTACTTATTTTATTAAATATCATCTCCACCAAACAGGACAAGCTTGCATCTGTTATAGTTTTGGAGAAAAATGTGTTCATTTCATGTATGCGCGAAATGCCTTAAAAATGGCTTTAAAATGGATTTGGAGCATGGAGACGATTATCTCGGGATTGCAAGATAACCAAACAAAACTTTTAGTGGATTTCTACTTATTTTATTAAATATCATCTCCACCAAACAGGACAAGCTTGCATCTGTTATAGTTTTGGAGAAAAATGTGTTCATTTCATGTATGCGCGAAATGCCTTAAAAATGGCTTTAAAATGGATTTGGAGCATGGAGACGATTATCTCGGGATTGCAAGATAACCAAACAAAACTTTTAGTGGATTTCTACTTATTTTATTAAATATCATCTCCACCAAACAGGACAAGCTTGCATCTGTTATAGTTTAGGAGAAAAATGTGTTCATTTCATGTATGCGCGAAATGCCTTAAAAATGGCTTTAAAATGGATTTGGAGCATGGAGACGATTATCTCGGGATTGCAATATGACCAAACAAAACTTTTAGTGGATTTCTACTTATTTTATTAAATATCATCTCCACCAAACAGGACAAGCTTGCATCTGTTATAGTTTTGGAGAAAAATGTGTTCATTTCATGTATGCGCGAAATGCCTTAAAAATGGCTTTAAAATGGATTTGGAGCATGGAGACGATTATCTCGGGATTGCAAGATAACCAAACAAAACTTTTAGTGGATTTCTACTTATTTTATTAAATATCATCTCCACCAAACAGGACAAGCTTGCATGTGTTATAGTTTTGGAGAAAAATGTGTTCATTTCATGTATGCGCAAAATGCCTTAAAAATGGCTTTAAAATGGATTTGGAGCATGGACACGATTATCTCAGGATGGCAATATAAACAAACGAAACTTTTAGTAGATTTCTACTTATTTTATTAAATATTATCTCCACCAAACAGGACAAGCTTGCATCTGTTATAGTTTTGGAGAAAAATGTGTTCATTTCATGTATGCGCGAAATGCCTTAAAAATGGCTTTAAAATGGATTTGGAGCATGGAGACGATTATCTCGGGATTGCAAGATAACCAAACAAAACTTTTAGTGGATTTCTACTTATTTTATTAAATATCATCTCCACCAAACAGGACAAGCTTGCATCTGTTATAGTTTTGGAGAAAAATGTGTTCATTTCATGTATGCGCGAAATGCCTTAAAAATGGCTTTAAAATGGATTTGGAGCATGGAGACGATTATCTCGGGATTGCAAGATAACCAAACAAAACTTTTAGTGGATTTCTACTTATTTTATTAAATATCATCTCCACCAAACAGAACAAGCTTGCATCTGTTATAGTTTTGGAGAAAAATGTGTTCATTTCATGTATGCGCGAAATGCCTTAAAAATGGCTTTAAAATGGATTTGGAGCATGGAGACGATTATCTCGGGATTGCAAGATAACCAAACAAAACTTTTAGTGGATTTCTACTTATTTTATTAAATATCATCTCCACCAAACAGGACAAGCTTGCATCTGTTATAGTTTTGGAGAAAAATGTGTTCATTTCATGTATGCGCGAAATGCCTTAAAAATGGCTTTAAAATGGATTTGGAGCATGGAGACGATTATCTCGGGATTGCAATATAACCAAACAAAACTTTTAGTGGATTTCTACTTATTTTATTAAATATCATCTCCACCAAACAGGACAAGCTTGCATGTGTTATAGTTTTGGAGAAAAATGTGTTAATTTCATGTATGCGCAAAATGCCTTTGAAATGGCTTTAAAATGGATTTGGAGCATGGAGACGATTATCTCGGGATTGCAAGATAACCAAACAAAACTTTTAGTGGATTTCTACTTATTTTATTAAATATCATCTCCACCAAACAGGACAAGCTTGCATCTGTTATAGTTTTGGAGAAAAATGTGTTCATTTCATGTATGCGCGAAATGCCTTAAAAATGGCTTTAAAATGGATTTGGAGCATGGAGACGATTATCTCGGGATTGCAAGATAACCAAACAAAACTTTTAGTGGATTTCTACTTATTTTATTAAATATCATCTCCACCAAACAGGACAAGCTTGCATCTGTTATAGTTTTGGAGAAAAATGTGTTCATTTCATGTATGCGCGAAATGCCTTAAAAATGGCTTTAAAATGGATTTGGAGCATGGAGACGATTATCTCGGGATTGCAAGATAACCAAACAAAACTTTTAGTGGATTTCTACTTATTTTATTAAATATCATCTCCACCAAACAGGACAAGCTTGCATCTGTTATAGTTTTGGAGAAAAATGTGTTCATTTCATGTATGCGCGAAATGCCTTAAAAATGGCTTTAAAATGGATTTGGAGCATGGAGACGATTATCTCGGGATTGCAAGATAACCAAACAAAACTTTTAGTGGATTTCTACTTATTTTATTAAATATCATCTCCACCAAACAGGACAAGCTTGCATCTGTTATAGTTTTGGAGAAAAATGTGTTCATTTCATGTATGCGCGAAATGCCTTAAAAATGGCTTTAAAATGGATTTGGAGCATGGAGACGATTATCTCGGGATTGCAAGATAACCAAACAAAACTTTTAGTGGATTTCTACTTATTTTATTAAATATCATCTCCACCAAACAGGACAAGCTTGCATCTGTTATAGTTTTGGAGAAAAATGTGTTCATTTCATGTATGCGCGAAATGCCTTAAAAATGGCTTTAAAATGGATTTGGAGCATGGAGACGATTATCTCGGGATTGCAAGATAACCAAACAAAACTTTTAGTGGATTTCTACTTATTTTATTAAATATCATCTCCACCAAACAGGACAAGCTTGCATCTGTTATAGTTTTGGAGAAAAATGTGTTCATTTCATGTATGCGCGAAATGCCTTAAAAATGGCTTTAAAATGGATTTGGAGCATGGAGACGATTATCTCGGGATTGCAAGATAACCAAACAAAACTTTTAGTGGATTTCTACTTATTTTATTAAATATCATCTCCACCAAACAGGACAAGCTTGCATCTGTTATAGTTTTGGAGAAAAATGTGTTCATTTCATGTATGCGCGAAATGCCTTAAAAATGGCTTTAAAATGGATTTGGAGCATGGAGACGATTATCTCGGGATTGCAAGATAACCAAACAAAACTTTTAGTGGATTTCTACTTATTTTATTAAATATCATCTCCACCAAACAGGACAAGCTGGCATCTGTTATAGTTTTGGAGAAAAATGTGTTCATTTCATGTATGCGCAAAATGCCTTAAAAATGGCTTTAAAATGGATTTGGAGCATGGAGACGATTATCTCGGGATTGCAAGATAACCAAACAAAACTTTTAGTGGATTTCTACTTATTTTATTAAATATCATCTCCACCAAACAGGACAAGCTTGCATCTGTTATAGTTTTGAAGAAAAATGTGTTCATTTCATGTATGCGCGAAATGCCTTAAAAATGGCTTTAAAATGGATTTGGAGCATGGAGACGATTATCTCGGGATTGCAAGATAACCAAACAAAACTTTTAGTGGATTTCTACTTATTTTATTAAATATCATCTCCACCAAACAGGACAAGCTTGCATCTGTTATAGTTTTGGAGAAAAATGTGTTCATTTCATGTATGCGCGAAATGCCTTAAAAATGGCTTTAAAATGGATTTGGAGCATGGAGACGATTATCTCGGGATTGCAAGATAACCAAACAAAACTTTTAGTGGATTTCTACTTATTTTATTAAATATCATCTCCACCAAACAGGACAAGCTTGCATCTGTTATAGTTTTGGAGAAAAATGTGTTCATTTCATGTATGCGCGAAATGCCTTAAAAATGGCTTTAAAATGGATTTGGAGCATGGAGACGATTATCTCGGGATTGCAAGATAACCAAACAAAACTTTTAGTGGATTTCTACTTATTTTATTAAATATCATCTCCACCAAACAGGACAAGCTTGCATCTGTTATAGTTTTGGAGAAAAATGTGTTCATTTCATGTATGCGCGAAATGCCTTAAAAATGGCTTTAAAATGGATTTGGAGCATGGAGACGATTATCTCGGGATTGCAAGATAACCAAACAAAACTTTTAGTGGATTTCTACTTATTTTATTAAATATCATCTCCACCAAACAGAACAAGCTTGCATCTGTTATAGTTTTGGAGAAAAATGTGTTCATTTCATGTATGCGCGAAATGCCTTAAAAATGGCTTTAAAATGGATTTGGAGCATGGAGACGATTATCTCGGGATTGCAAGATAACCAAACAAAACTTTTAGTGGATTTCTACTTATTTTATTAAATATCATCTCCACCAAACAGGACAAGCTTGCATCTGTTATAGTTTTGGAGAAAAATGTGTTCATTTCATGTATGCGCGAAATGCCTTAAAAATGGCTTTAAAATGGATTTGGAGCATGGAGACGATTATCTCGGGATTGCAATATAACCAAACAAAACTTTTAGTGGATTTCTACTTATTTTATTAAATATCATCTCCACCAAACAGGACAAGCTTGCATCTGTTATAGTTTTGGAGAAAAATGTGTTCATTTCATGTATGCGCGAAATGCCTTAAAAATGGCTTTAAAATGGATTTGGAGCATGGAGACAATTATCTCGGGATTGCAAGATAACCAAACAAAACGTTTAGTGGATTTCTACTTATTTTATTAAATATCATCTCCACCAAACAGGACAAGCTTGCATGTGTTATAGTTTTGGAGAAAAATGTGTTCATTTCATGTATGCGCAAAATGCCTTTGAAATGGCTTTAAAATGGATTTGGAGCATGGAGACGATTATCTCAGGATGGCAAAATAAACAAACGAAACTTTTAGTAGATTTCTACTTATTTTATTAAATATTATCTCCACCAAACAGGACAAGCTTGCATCTGTTATAGTTTTGGAGAAAAATGTGTTCATTTCATGTATGCGCGAAATGCCTTAAAAATGGCTTTAAAATGGATTTGGAGCATGGAGACGATTATCTCGGGATTGCAAGATAACCAAACAAAACTTTTAGTGAATTTCTACTTATTTTATTAAATATCATCTCCACCAAACAGGACAAGCTTGCATCTGTTATAGTTTTGGAGAAAAATGTGTTCATTTCATGTATGCGCGAAATGCCTTAAAAATGGCTTTAAAATGGATTTGGAGCATGGAGACGATTATCTCGGGATTGCAAGATAAACAAACAAAACTTTTAGTGGATTTCTACTTATTTTATTAAATATCATCTCCACCAAACAGGACAAGCTTGCATCTGTTATAGTTTTGGAGAAAAATGTGTTCATTTCATGTATGCGCAAAATGCCTTTGAAATGGCTTTAAAATGGATTTGGAGCATGGAGACGATTATCTCAGGATGGCAATATAAACAAACGAAACTTTTAGTAGATTTCTACTTATTTTATTAAATATTATCTCCACCAAACAGGACAAGCTTGCATCTGTTATAGTTTTGGAGAAAAATGTGTTCATTTCATGTATGCGCGAAATGCCTTAAAAATGGCTTTAAAATGGATTTGGAGCATGGAGACGATTATCTCGGGATTGCAAGATAACCAAACAAAACTTTTAGTGAATTTCTACTTATTTTATTAAATATCATCTCCACCAAACAGGACAAGCTTGCATCTGTTATAGTTTTGGAGAAAAATGTGTTCATTTCATGTATGCGCGAAATGCCTTAAAAATGGCTTTAAAATGGATTTGGAGCATGGAGACGATTATCTCGGGATTGCAAGATAAACAAACAAAACTTTTAGTGGATTTCTACTTATTTTATTAAATATCATCTCCACCAAACAGGACAAGCTTGCATCTGTTATAGTTTTGGAGAAAAATGTGTTCATTTCATGTATGCGCGAAATGCCTTAAAAATGGCTTTAAAATGGATTTGGAGCATGGAGACGATTATCTCGGGATTGCAAGATAACCAAACAAAACTTTTAGTGGATTTCTACTTATTTTATTAAATATCATCTCCACCAAACAGGACAAGCTTGCATCTGTTATAGTTTTGGAGAAAAATGTGTTCATTTCATGTATGCGCGAAATGCCTTAAAAATGGCTTTAAAATGGATTTGGAGCATGGAGACGATTATCTCGGGATTGCAAGATAACCAAACAAAACTTTTAGTGGATTTCTACTTATTTTATTAAATATCATCTCCACCAAACAGGACAAGCTTGCATCTGTTATAGTTTAGGAGAAAAATGTGTTCATTTCATGTATGCGCGAAATGCCTTAAAAATGGCTTTAAAATGGATTTGGAGCATGGAGACGATTATCTCGGGATTGCAATATGACCAAACAAAACTTTTAGTGGATTTCTACTTATTTTATTAAATATCATCTCCACCAAACAGGACAAGCTTGCATCTGTTATAGTTTTGGAGAAAAATGTGTTCATTTCATGTATGCGCGAAATGCCTTAAAAATGGCTTTAAAATGGATTTGGAGCATGGAGACGATTATCTCGGGATTGCAAGATAACCAAACAAAACTTTTAGTGGATTTCTACTTATTTTATTAAATATCATCTCCACCAAACAGGACAAGCTTGCATGTGTTATAGTTTTGGAGAAAAATGTGTTCATTTCATGTATGCGCAAAATGCCTTAAAAATGGCTTTAAAATGGATTTGGAGCATGGACACGATTATCTCAGGATGGCAATATAAACAAACGAAACTTTTAGTAGATTTCTACTTATTTTATTAAATATTATCTCCACCAAACAGGACAAGCTTGCATCTGTTATAGTTTTGGAGAAAAATGTGTTCATTTCATGTATGCGCGAAATGCCTTAAAAATGGCTTTAAAATGGATTTGGAGCATGGAGACGATTATCTCGGGATTGCAAGATAACCAAACAAAACTTTTAGTGGATTTCTACTTATTTTATTAAATATCATCTCCACCAAACAGGACAAGCTTGCATCTGTTATAGTTTTGGAGAAAAATGTGTTCATTTCATGTATGCGCGAAATGCCTTAAAAATGGCTTTAAAATGGATTTGGAGCATGGAGACGATTATCTCGGGATTGCAAGATAACCAAACAAAACTTTTAGTGGATTTCTACTTATTTTATTAAATATCATCTCCACCAAACAGAACAAGCTTGCATCTGTTATAGTTTTGGAGAAAAATGTGTTCATTTCATGTATGCGCGAAATGCCTTAAAAATGGCTTTAAAATGGATTTGGAGCATGGAGACGATTATCTCGGGATTGCAAGATAACCAAACAAAACTTTTAGTGGATTTCTACTTATTTTATTAAATATCATCTCCACCAAACAGGACAAGCTTGCATCTGTTATAGTTTTGGAGAAAAATGTGTTCATTTCATGTATGCGCGAAATGCCTTAAAAATGGCTTTAAAATGGATTTGGAGCATGGAGACGATTATCTCGGGATTGCAATATAACCAAACAAAACTTTTAGTGGATTTCTACTTATTTTATTAAATATCATCTCCACCAAACAGGACAAGCTTGCATCTGTTATAGTTTTGGAGAAAAATGTGTTCATTTCATGTATGCGCGAAATGCCTTAAAAATGGCTTTAAAATGGATTTGGAGCATGGAGACAATTATCTCGGGATTGCAAGATAACCAAACAAAACGTTTAGTGGATTTCTACTTATTTTATTAAATATCATCTCCACCAAACAGGACAAGCTTGCATGTGTTATAGTTTTGGAGAAAAATGTGTTCATTTCATGTATGCGCAAAATGCCTTTGAAATGGCTTTAAAATGGATTTGGAGCATGGAGACGATTATCTCAGGATGGCAAAATAAACAAACGAAACTTTTAGTAGATTTCTACTTATTTTATTAAATATTATCTCCACCAAACAGGACAAGCTTGCATCTGTTATAGTTTTGGAGAAAAATGTGTTCATTTCATGTATGCGCGAAATGCCTTAAAAATGGCTTTAAAATGGATTTGGAGCATGGAGACGATTATCTCGGGATTGCAAGATAACCAAACAAAACTTTTAGTGAATTTCTACTTATTTTATTAAATATCATCTCCACCAAACAGGACAAGCTTGCATCTGTTATAGTTTTGGAGAAAAATGTGTTCATTTCATGTATGCGCGAAATGCCTTAAAAATGGCTTTAAAATGGATTTGGAGCATGGAGACGATTATCTCGGGATTGCAAGATAAACAAACAAAACTTTTAGTGGATTTCTACTTATTTTATTAAATATCATCTCCACCAAACAGGACAAGCTTGCATCTGTTATAGTTTTGGAGAAAAATGTGTTCATTTCATGTATGCGCAAAATGCCTTTGAAATGGCTTTAAAATGGATTTGGAGCATGGAGACGATTATCTCAGGATGGCAATATAAACAAACGAAACTTTTAGTAGATTTCTACTTATTTTATTAAATATTATCTCCACCAAACAGGACAAGCTTGCATCTGTTATAGTTTTGGAGAAAAATGTGTTCATTTCATGTATGCGCGAAATGCCTTAAAAATGGCTTTAAAATGGATTTGGAGCATGGAGACGATTATCTCGGGATTGCAAGATAACCAAACAAAACTTTTAGTGAATTTCTACTTATTTTATTAAATATCATCTCCACCAAACAGGACAAGCTTGCATCTGTTATAGTTTTGGAGAAAAATGTGTTCATTTCATGTATGCGCGAAATGCCTTAAAAATGGCTTTAAAATGGATTTGGAGCATGGAGACGATTATCTCGGGATTGCAAGATAAACAAACAAAACTTTTAGTGGATTTCTACTTATTTTATTAAATATCATCTCCACCAAACAGGACAAGCTTGCATCTGTTATAGTTTTGGAGAAAAATGTGTTCATTTCATGTATGCGCGAAATGCCTTAAAAATGGCTTTAAAATGGATTTGGAGCATGGAGACGATTATCTCGGGATTGCAAGATAACCAAACAAAACTTTTAGTGGATTTCTACTTATTTTATTAAATATCATCTCCACCAAACAGGACAAGCTTGCATCTGTTATAGTTTTGGAGAAAAATGTGTTCATTTCATGTATGCGCGAAATGCCTTAAAAATGGCTTTAAAATGGATTTGGAGCATGGAGACGATTATCTCGGGATTGCAAGATAACCAAACAAAACTTTTAGTGGATTTCTACTTATTTTATTAAATATCATCTCCACCAAACAGGACAAGCTTGCATCTGTTATAGTTTAGGAGAAAAATGTGTTCATTTCATGTATGCGCGAAATGCCTTAAAAATGGCTTTAAAATGGATTTGGAGCATGGAGACGATTATCTCGGGATTGCAATATGACCAAACAAAACTTTTAGTGGATTTCTACTTATTTTATTAAATATCATCTCCACCAAACAGGACAAGCTTGCATCTGTTATAGTTTTGGAGAAAAATGTGTTCATTTCATGTATGCGCGAAATGCCTTAAAAATGGCTTTAAAATGGATTTGGAGCATGGAGACGATTATCTCGGGATTGCAAGATAACCAAACAAAACTTTTAGTGGATTTCTACTTATTTTATTAAATATCATCTCCACCAAACAGGACAAGCTTGCATGTGTTATAGTTTTGGAGAAAAATGTGTTCATTTCATGTATGCGCAAAATGCCTTAAAAATGGCTTTAAAATGGATTTGGAGCATGGACACGATTATCTCAGGATGGCAATATAAACAAACGAAACTTTTAGTAGATTTCTACTTATTTTATTAAATATTATCTCCACCAAACAGGACAAGCTTGCATCTGTTATAGTTTTGGAGAAAAATGTGTTCATTTCATGTATGCGCGAAATGCCTTAAAAATGGCTTTAAAATGGATTTGGAGCATGGAGACGATTATCTCGGGATTGCAAGATAACCAAACAAAACTTTTAGTGGATTTCTACTTATTTTATTAAATATCATCTCCACCAAACAGGACAAGCTTGCATCTGTTATAGTTTTGGAGAAAAATGTGTTCATTTCATGTATGCGCGAAATGCCTTAAAAATGGCTTTAAAATGGATTTGGAGCATGGAGACAATTATCTCGGGATTGCAAGATAACCAAACAAAACTTTTAGTGGATTTCTACTTATTTTATTAAATATCATCTCCACCAAACAGGACAAGCTTGCATGTGTTATAGTTTTGGAGAAAAATGTGTTCATTTCATGTATGCGCAAAATGCCTTTGAAATGGCTTTAAAATGGATTTGGAGCATGGAGACGATTATCTCAGGATGGCAAAATAAACAAACGAAACTTTTAGTAGATTTCTACTTATTTTATTAAATATTATCTCCACCAAACAGGACAAGCTTGCATCTGTTATAGTTTTGGAGAAAAATGTGTTCATTTCATGTATGCGCGAAATGCCTTAAAAATGGCTTTAAAATGGATTTGGAGCATGGAGACGATTATCTCGGGATTGCAAGATAACCAAACAAAACTTTTAGTGAATTTCTACTTATTTTATTAAATATCATCTCCACCAAACAGGACAAGCTTGCATCTGTTATAGTTTTGGAGAAAAATGTGTTCATTTCATGTATGCGCGAAATGCCTTAAAAATGGCTTTAAAATGGATTTGGAGCATGGAGACGATTATCTCGGGATTGCAAGATAAACAAACAAAACTTTTAGTGGATTTCTACTTATTTTATTAAATATCATCTCCACCAAACAGGACAAGCTTGCATCTGTTATAGTTTTGGAGAAAAATGTGTTCATTTCATGTATGCGCAAAATGCCTTTGAAATGGCTTTAAAATGGATTTGGAGCATGGAGACGATTATCTCAGGATGGCAATATAAACAAACGAAACTTTTAGTAGATTTCTACTTATTTTATTAAATATTATCTCCACCAAACAGGACAAGCTTGCATCTGTTATAGTTTTGGAGAAAAATGTGTTCATTTCATGTATGCGCGAAATGCCTTAAAAATGGCTTTAAAATGGATTTGGAGCATGGAGACGATTATCTCGGGATTGCAAGATAACCAAACAAAACTTTTAGTGGATTTCTACTTATTTTATTAAATATCATCTCCACCAAACAGGACAAGCTTGCATCTGTTATAGTTTTGGAGAAAAATGTGTTCATTTCATGTATGCGCGAAATGCCTTAAAAATGGCTTTAAAATGGATTTGGAGCATGGAGACGATTATCTCGGGATTGCAAGATAACCAAACAAAACTTTTAGTGGATTTCTACTTATTTTATTAAATATCATCTCCACCAAACAGGACAAGCTTGCATCTGTTATAGTTTTGGAGAAAAATGTGTTCATTTCATGTATGCGCGAAATGCCTTAAAAATGGCTTTAAAATGGATTTGGAGCATGGAGACGATTATCTCGGGATTGCAAGATAACCAAACAAAACTTTTAGTGGATTTCTACTTATTTTATTAAATATCATCTCCACCAAACAGGACAAGCTTGCATCTGTTATAGTTTTGGAGAAAAATGTGTTCATTTCATGTATGCGCGAAATGCTTTAAAAATGGCTTTAAAATGGATTTGGAGCATGGAGACGATTATCTCGGGATTGCAAGATAACCAAACAAAACTTTTAGTGGATTTCTACTTATTTTATTAAATATCATCTCCACCAAACAGGACAAGCTTGCATCTGTTAAAGTTTTGGAGAAAAATGTGTTCATTTCATGTATGCGCGAAATGCCTTAAAAATGGCTTTAAAATGGATTTGGAGCATGGAGACGATTATCTCGGGATTGCAAGATAACCAAACAAAACTTTTAGTGGATTTCTACTTATTTTATTAAATATCATCTCCACCAAACAGGACAAGCTTGCATCTGTTATAGTTTTGGAGAAAAATGTGTTCATTCCATGTATGCGCGAAATGCCTTAAAAATGGCTTTAAAATGGATTTGGAGCATGGAGACGATTATCTCGGGATTGCAAGATAACCAAACAAAACTTTTAGTGGATTTCTACTTATTTTATTAAATATCATCTCCACCAAACAGGACAAGCTTGCATCTGTTATAGTTTTGGAGAAAAATGTGTTCATTTCATGTATGCGCGAAATGCCTTTAAAAATGGCTTTAAAATGGATTTGGAGCATGGAGACGATTATCTCGGGATTGCAATATAACCAAACAAAACTTTTAGTGGATTTCTACTTATTTTATTAAATATCATCTCCACCAAACAGGACAAGCTTGCATCTGTTATAGTTTTGGAGAAAAATGTGTTCATTTCATGTATGCGCGAAATGCCTTAAAAATGGCTTTAAAATGGATTTGGAGCATGGAGACGATTATCTCGGGATTGCAAGATAACCAAACAAAACTTTTAGTGGATTTCTACTTATTTTATTAAATATCATCTCCACCAAACAGGACAAGCTTGCATCTGTTATAGTTTTGGAGAAAAATGTGTTCATTTCATGTATGCGCGAAATGCCTTAAAAATGGCTTTAAAATGGATTTGGAGCATGGAGACGATTATCTCGGGATTGCAAGATAACCAAACAAAACTTTTAGTGGATTTCTACTTATTTTATTAAATATCATCTCCACCAAACAGGACAAGCTTGCATCTGTTATAGTTTTGGAGAAAAATGTGTTCATTTCATGTATGCGCGAAATGCCTTAAAATGGCTTTAAAATGGATTTGGAGCATGGAGACGATTATCTCGGGATTGCAAGATAACCAAACAAAACTTTTAGTGGATTTCTACTTATTTTATTAAATATCATCTCCACCAAACAGGACAAGCTTGCATCTGTTATAGTTTTGGAGAAAAATGTGTTCATTTCATGTATGCGCGAAATGCCTTAAAAATGGCTTTAAATGGATTTGGAGCATGGAGACGATTATCTCGGGATTGCAAGATAACCAAACAAAACTTTTAGTGGATTTCTACTTATTTTATTAAATATCATCTCCACCAAACAGGACAAGCTTGCATCTGTTATAGTTTTGGAGAAAAATGTGTTCATTTCATGTATGCGCGAAATGCCTTAAAAATGGCTTTAAAATGGATTTGGAGCATGGAGACGATTATCTCGGGATTGCAAGATAACCAAACAAAACTTTTAGTGGATTTCTACTTATTTTATTAAATATCATCTCCACCAAACAGGACAAGCTTGCATCTGTTATAGTTTTGGAGAAAAATGTGTTCATTTCATGTATGCGCGAAATGCCTTAAAAATGGCTTTAAAATGGATTTGGAGCATGGAGACGATTATCTCGGGATTGCAAGATAACCAAACAAAACTTTTAGTGGATTTCTACTTATTTTATTAAATATCATCTCACCAAACAGGACAAGCTTGCATGTGTTATAGTTTTGGAGAAAAATGTGTTCATTTCATGTATGCGCGAAAATGCCTTAAAATGGCTTTAAAATGGATTTGGAGCATGGAGACGATTATCTCAGGGATTGCAATATAACCAAACGAAACTTTTAGTAGATTTCTACTTATTTTATTAAATATCATCTCCACCAAACAGGACAAGCTTGCATCTGTTATAGTTTTGGAGAAAAATGTGTTCATTTCATGTATGCGCGAAATGCCTTAAAAATGGCTTTAAAATGGATTTGGAGCATGGAGACGATTATCTCGGGATTGCAAGATAACCAAACAAAACTTTTAGTGGATTTCTACTTATTTTATTAAATATCATCTCCACCAAACAGGACAAGCTTGCATCTGTTATAGTTTTGGAGAAAAATGTGTTCATTTCATGTATGCGCGAAATGCCTTAAAAATGGCTTTAAAATGGATTTGGAGCATGGAGACGATTATCTCGGGATTGCAAGATAACCAAACAAAACTTTTAGTGGATTTCTACTTATTTTATTAAATATCATCTCCACCAAACAGGACAAGCTTGCATCTGTTATAGTTTTGGAGAAAAATGTGTTCATTTCATGTATGCGCGAAATGCCTTAAAAATGGCTTTAAAATGGATTTGGAGCATGGAGACGATTATCTCGGGATTGCAAGATAACCAAACAAAACTTTTAGTGGATTTCTACTTATTTTATTAAATATCATCTCCACCAAACAGGACAAGCTTGCATCTGTTATAGTTTTGGAGAAAAATGTGTTCATTTCATGTATGCGCGAAATGCCTTAAAAATGGCTTTAAAATGGATTTGGAGCATGGAGACGATTATCTCGGGATTGCAAGATAACCAAACAAAACTTTTAGTGGATTTCTACTTATTTTATTAAATATCATCTCCACCAAACAGGACAAGCTTGCATCTGTTATAGTTTTGGAGAAAAATGTGTTCATTTCATGTATGCGCGAAATGCCTTAAAAATGGCTTTAAATGGATTTGGAGCATGGAGACGATTATCTCGGGATTGCAAGATAACCAAACAAAACTTTTAGTGGATTTCTACTTATTTTATTAAATATCATCTCCACCAAACAGGACAAGCTTGCATCTGTTATAGTTTTGGAGAAAAATGTGTTCATTTCATGTATGCGCGAAATGCTTAAAAATGGCTTTAAAATGGATTTGGAGCATGGAGACGATTATCTCGGGATTGCAAGATAACCAAACAAAACTTTTAGTGGATTTCTACTTATTTTATTAAATATCATCTCCACCAAACAGGACAAGCTTGCATCTGTTATAGTTTTGGAGAAAAATGTGTTCATTTCATGTATGCGCGAAATGCTTAAAAATGGCTTTAAAATGGATTTGGAGCATGGAGACGATTATCTCGGGATTGCAAGATAACCAAACAAAACTTTTAGTGGATTTCTACTTATTTTATTAAATATCATCTCCACCAAACAGGACAAGCTTGCATCTGTTATAGTTTTGGAGAAAAATGTGTTCATTTCATGTATGCGCGAAATGCCTTAAAAATGGCTTTAAAATGGATTTGGAGCATGGAGACGATTATCTCGGGATTGCAAGATAACCAAACAAAACTTTTAGTGGATTTCTACTTATTTTATTAAATATCATCTCCACCAAACAGGACAAGCTTGCATCTGTTATAGTTTTGGAGAAAAATGTGTTCATTTCATGTATGCGCGAAATGCCTTAAAAATGGCTTTAAAATGGATTTGGAGCATGGAGACGATTATCTCGGGATTGCAAGATAACCAAACAAAACTTTTAGTGGATTTCTACTTATTTTATTAAATATCATCTCCACCAACAGGACAAGCTTGCATCTGTTATAGTTTTGGAGAAAAATGTGTTCATTTCATGTATGCGCGAAATGCCTTAAAAATGGCTTTAAATGGATTTGGAGCATGGAGACGATTATCTCGGATTGCAAGATAACCAAACAAAACTTTTAGTGGATTTCTACTTATTTTATTAAATATCATCTCCACCAAACAGGACAAGCTTGCATCTGTTATAGTTTTGGAGAAAAATGTGTTCATTTCATGTATGCGCGAAATGCTTAAAAATGGCTTTAAAATGGATTTGGAGCATGGAGACGATTATCTCGGGATTGCAAGATAACCAAACAAAACTTTTAGTGGATTTCTACTTATTTTATTAAATATCATCTCCACCAAACAGGACAAGCTTGCATCTGTTATAGTTTTGGAGAAAAATGTGTTCATTTCATGTATGTGCGAAATGCTTAAAAATGCTTTAAAATGGATTTGGAGCATGGAGACGATTATCTCGGGATTGCAAGATAACCAAACAAAACTTTTAGTGGATTTCTACTTATTTTATTAAATATCATCTCCACCATAACTGGACTAGGCTTGCATCTGTTATAGTTTTGGAGAAGAAAATGTGTCATTTCATTGTATGTGCGAAAGGCCTTAAAAATGGCTTTTAAATGGATTTGAGCATGGAGACGATTATCTCGGATTGCAAGATAACCAAACAAAAAAACCCCCCCCTTTTAGTGGATTTCTACTTATTTTATTAAATATATCTC
>NW_027442776.1:0-79524 GCF_048569485.1 Anomaloglossus baeobatrachus
ACATGAAATGAACACATTTTTCTCCAAAACTATAACAGATGCAAGCTTGTCCTGTTTGGTGGAGATAATATTTAATAAAATAAGTAGAAATCAACTAAAAGTTTCGTTTGTTTATATTGCCATCCTAAGATAATCGTCTCCATGCTCCAAATCCATTTTAAAGCCATTTCAAAGGCATTTTGCGCATACATGAAATGAACACATTTTTCTCCAAAACTATAACACATGCAAGCTTGTCCTGTTTGGTGGAGATGATATTTAATAAAATAAGTAGAAATCCACTAAAAGTTTTGTTTGGTTATCTTGCAATCCCGAGATAATCGTCTCCATGCTCCAAATCCATTTTAAAGCCATTTTTAAGGCATTTCGCGCATACATGAAATGAACACATTTTTCTCCAAAACTATAACAGATGCAAGCTTGTCCTGTTTGGTGGAGATGATATTTAATAAAATAAGTAGAAATCCACTAAAAGTTTTGTTTGGTTATCTTGCAATCCCGAGATAATCGTCGCCATGCTCCAAATCCATTTTAAAGCCATTTTTAAGGCATTTCGCGCATACATGAAATGAACACATTTTTCTCCAAAACTATAACAGATGCAAGCTTGTCCTGTTTGGTGGAGATGATATTTAATAAAATAAGTAGAAATCCACTAAAAGTTTTGTTTGGTTATCTTGCAATCCCGAGATAATCGTCTCCATGCTCCAAATCCATTTTAAAGCCATTTTTAAGGCATTTCGCGCATACATGAAATGAACACATTTTTCTCCAAAACTATAACAGATGCAAGCTTGTCCTGTTTGGTGGAGATGATATTTAATAAAATAAGTAGAAATCCACTAAAAGTTTTGTTTGGTTATCTTGCAATCCCGAGATAATCGTCTCCATGCTCCAAATCCATTTTAAAGCCATTTTTAAGGCATTTCGCGCATACATGAAATGAACACATTTTTCTCCAAATCTATAACAGATGCAAGCTTGTCTTGTTTGGTGGAGATGATATTTAATAAAATAAGTAGAAATCCACTAAAAGTTTTGTTTGGTTATCTTGCAATCCCGAGATAATCGTCTCCATGCTCCAAATCCATTTTAAAGCCATTTTTAAGGCATTTCGCGCATACATGAAATGAACACATTTTTCTCCAAAACTATAACAGATGCAAGCTTGTCCTGTTTGGTGGAGATGATATTTAATAAAATAAGTAGAAATCCACTAAAAGTTTTGTTTGGTTATCTTGCAATCCCGAGATAATCGTCTCCATGCTCCAAATCCATTTTAAAGCCATTTTTAAGGCATTTCGCGCATACATGAAATGAACACATTTTTCTCCAAAACTATAACAGATGCAAGCTTGTCCTGTTTGGTGGAGATGATATTTAATAAAATAAGTAGAAATCCACTAAAAGTTTTGTTTGGTTATCTTGCAATCCCGAGATAATCGTCTCCATGCTCCAAATCCATTTTAAAGCCATTTTTAAGGCATTTCGCGCATACATGAAATGAACACATTTTTCTCCAAAACTATAACAGATGCAAGCTTGTCCTGTTTGGTGGAGATGATATTTAATAAAATAAGTAGAAATCCACTAAAAGTTTTGTTTGGTTATCTTGCAATCCCGAGATAATCGTCTCCATGCTCCAAATCCATTTTAAAGCCATTTTTAAGGCATTTCGCGCATACATGAAATGAACACATTTTTCTCCAAAACTATAACAGATGCAAGCTTGTCCTGTTTGGTGGAGATGATATTTAATAAAATAAGTAGAAATCCACTAAAAGTTTTGTTTGGTTATCTTGCAATCCCGAGATAATCGTCTCCATGCTCCAAATCCATTTTAAAGCCATTTTTAAGGCATTTCGCGCATACATGAAATGAACACATTTTTCTCCAAAACTATAACAGATGCAAGCTTGTCCTGTTTGGTGGAGATGATATTTAATAAAATAAGTAGAAATCCACTAAAAGTTTTGTTTGGTTATCTTGCAATCCCGAGATAATCGTCTCCATGCTCCAAATCCATTTTAAAGCCATTTTTAAGGCATTTCGCGCATACATGAAATGAACACATTTTTCTCCAAAACTATAACAGATGCAAGCTTGTCCTGTTTGGTGGAGATGATATTTAATAAAATAAGTAGAAATCCACTAAAAGTTTTGTTTGGTTATCTTGCAATCCCGAGATAATCGTCTCCATGCTCCAAATCCATTTTAAAGCCATTTTTAAGGCATTTCGCGCATACATGAAATGAACACATTTTTCTCCAAAACTATAACAGATGCAAGCTTGTCCTGTTTGGTGGAGATGATATTTAATAAAATAAGTAGAAATCCACTAAAAGTTTTGTTTGGTTATCTTGCAATCCCGAGATAATCGTCTCCATGCTCCAAATCCATTTTAAAGCCATTTTTAAGGCATTTCGCGCATACATGAAATGAACACATTTTTCTCCAAAACTATAACAGATGCAAGCTTGTCCTGTTTGGTGGAGATGATATTTAATAAAATAAGTAGAAATCCACTAAAAGTTTTGTTTGGTTATCTTGCAATCCCGAGATAATCGTCTCCATGCTCCAAATCCATTTTAAAGCCATTTTTAAGGCATTTCGCGCATACATGAAATGAACACATTTTTCTCCAAAACTATAACAGATGCAAGCTTGTCCTGTTTGGTGGAGATGATATTTAATAAAATAAGTAGAAATCCACTAAAAGTTTTGTTTGGTTATCTTGCAATCCCGAGATAATCGTCTCCATGCTCCAAATCCATTTTAAAGCCATTTTTAAGGCATTTCGCGCATACATGAAATGAACACATTTTTCTCCAAAACTATAACAGATGCAAGCTTGTCCTGTTTGGTGGAGATGATATTTAATAAAATAAGTAGAAATCCACTAAAAGTTTTGTTTGGTTATCTTGCAATCCCGAGATAATCGTCTCCATGCTCCAAATCCATTTTAAAGCCATTTTTAAGGCATTTCGCGCATACATGAAATGAACACATTTTTCTCCAAAACTATAACAGATGCAAGCTTGTCCTGTTTGGTGGAGATGATATTTAATAAAATAAGTAGAAATCCACTAAAAGTTTTGTTTGGTTATCTTGCAATCCCGAGATAATCGTCTCCATGCTCCAAATCCATTTTAAAGCCATTTTTAAGGCATTTCGCGCATACATGAAATGAACACATTTTTCTCCAAAACTATAACAGATGCAAGCTTGTCCTGTTTGGTGGAGATGATATTTAATAAAATAAGTAGAAATCCACTAAAAGTTTTGTTTGGTTATCTTGCAATCCCGAGATAATCGTCTCCATGCTCCAAATCCATTTTAAAGCCATTTTTAAGGCATTTCGCGCATACATGAAATGAACACATTTTTCTCCAAAACTATAACAGATGCAAGCTTGTCCTGTTTGGTGGAGATGATATTTAATAAAATAAGTAGAAATCCACTAAAAGTTTTGTTTGGTTATCTTGCAATCCCGAGATAATCGTCTCCATGCTCCAAATCCATTTTAAAGCCATTTTTAAGGCATTTCGCGCATACATGAAATGAACACATTTTTCTCCAAAACTATAACAGATGCAAGCTTGTCCTGTTTGGTGGAGATGATATTTAATAAAATAAGTAGAAATCCACTAAAAGTTTTGTTTGGTTATCTTGCAATCCCGAGATAATCGTCTCCATGCTCCAAATCCATTTTAAAGCCATTTTTAAGGCATTTCGCGCATACATGAAATGAACACATTTTTCTCCAAAACTATAACAGATGCAAGCTTGTCCTGTTTGGTGGAGATGATATTTAATAAAATAAGTAGAAATCCACTAAAAGTTTTGTTTGGTTATCTTGCAATCCCGAGATAATCGTCTCCATGCTCCAAATCCATTTTAAAGCCATTTTTAAGGCATTTCGCGCATACATGAAATGAACACATTTTTCTCCAAAACTATAACAGATGCAAGCTTGTCCTGTTTGGTGGAGATGATATTTAATAAAATAAGTAGAAATCCACTAAAAGTTTTGTTTGGTTATCTTGCAATCCCGAGATAATCGTCTCCATGCTCCAAATCCATTTTAAAGCCATTTTTAAGGCATTTCGCGCATACATGAAATGAACACATTTTTCTCCAAAACTATAACAGATGCAAGCTTGTCCTGTTTGGTGGAGATGATATTTAATAAAATAAGTAGAAATCCACTAAAAGTTTTGTTTGGTTATCTTGCAATCCCGAGATAATCGTCTCCATGCTCCAAATCCATTTTAAAGCCATTTTTAAGGCATTTCGCGCATACATGAAATGAACACATTTTTCTCCAAAACTATAACAGATGCAAGCTTGTCCTGTTTGGTGGAGATGATATTTAATAAAATAAGTAGAAATCCACTAAAAGTTTTGTTTGGTTATCTTGCAATCCCGAGATAATCGTCTCCATGCTCCAAATCCATTTTAAAGCCATTTTTAAGGCATTTCGCGCATACATGAAATGAACACATTTTTCTCCAAAACTATAACAGATGCAAGCTTGTCCTGTTTGGTGGAGATGATATTTAATAAAATAAGTAGAAATCCACTAAAAGTTTTGTTTGGTTATCTTGCAATCCCGAGATAATCGTCTCCATGCTCCAAATCCATTTTAAAGCCATTTTTAAGGCATTTCGCGCATACATGAAATGAACACATTTTTCTCCAAAACTATAACAGATGCAAGCTTGTCCTGTTTGGTGGAGATGATATTTAATAAAATAAGTAGAAATCCACTAAAAGTTTTGTTTGGTTATCTTGCAATCCCGAGATAATCGTCTCCATGCTCCAAATCCATTTTAAAGCCATTTTTAAGGCATTTCGCGCATACATGAAATGAACACATTTTTCTCCAAAACTATAACAGATGCAAGCTTGTCCTGTTTGGTGGAGATGATATTTAATAAAATAAGTAGAAATCCACTAAAAGTTTTGTTTGGTTATCTTGCAATCCCGAGATAATCGTCTCCATGCTCCAAATCCATTTTAAAGCCATTTTTAAGGCATTTCGCGCATACATGAAATGAACACATTTTTCTCCAAAACTATAACAGATGCAAGCTTGTCCTGTTTGGTGGAGATGATATTTAATAAAATAAGTAGAAATCCACTAAAAGTTTTGTTTGGTTATCTTGCAATCCCGAGATAATCGTCTCCATGCTCCAAATCCATTTTAAAGCCATTTTTAAGGCATTTCGCGCATACATGAAATGAACACATTTTTCTCCAAAACTATAACAGATGCAAGCTTGTCCTGTTTGGTGGAGATGATATTTAATAAAATAAGTAGAAATCCACTAAAAGTTTTGTTTGGTTATCTTGCAATCCCGAGATAATCGTCTCCATGCTCCAAATCCATTTTAAAGCCATTTTTAAGGCATTTCGCGCATACATGAAATGAACACATTTTTCTCCAAAACTATAACAGATGCAAGCTTGTCCTGTTTGGTGGAGATGATATTTAATAAAATAAGTAGAAATCCACTAAAAGTTTTGTTTGGTTATCTTGCAATCCCGAGATAATCGTCTCCATGCTCCAAATCCATTTTAAAGCCATTTTTAAGGCATTTCGCGCATACATGAAATGAACACATTTTTCTCCAAAACTATAACAGATGCAAGCTTGTCCTGTTTGGTGGAGATGATATTTAATAAAATAAGTAGAAATCCACTAAAAGTTTTGTTTGGTTATCTTGCAATCCCGAGATAATCGTCTCCATGCTCCAAATCCATTTTAAAGCCATTTTTAAGGCATTTCGCGCATACATGAAATGAACACATTTTTCTCCAAAACTATAACAGATGCAAGCTTGTCCTGTTTGGTGGAGATGATATTTAATAAAATAAGTAGAAATCCACTAAAAGTTTTGTTTGGTTATCTTGCAATCCCGAGATAATCGTCTCCATGCTCCAAATCCATTTTAAAGCCATTTTTAAGGCATTTCGCGCATACATGAAATGAACACATTTTTCTCCAAAACTATAACAGATGCAAGCTTGTCCTGTTTGGTGGAGATGATATTTAATAAAATAAGTAGAAATCCACTAAAAGTTTTGTTTGGTTATCTTGCAATCCCGAGATAATCGTCTCCATGCTCCAAATCCATTTTAAAGCCATTTTTAAGGCATTTCGCGCATACATGAAATGAACACATTTTTCTCCAAAACTATAACAGATGCAAGCTTGTCCTGTTTGGTGGAGATGATATTTAATAAAATAAGTAGAAATCCACTAAAAGTTTTGTTTGGTTATCTTGCAATCCCGAGATAATCGTCTCCATGCTCCAAATCCATTTTAAAGCCATTTTTAAGGCATTTCGCGCATACATGAAATGAACACATTTTTCTCCAAAACTATAACAGATGCAAGCTTGTCCTGTTTGGTGGAGATGATATTTAATAAAATAAGTAGAAATCCACTAAAAGTTTTGTTTGGTTATCTTGCAATCCCGAGATAATCGTCTCCATGCTCCAAATCCATTTTAAAGCCATTTTTAAGGCATTTCGCGCATACATGAAATGAACACATTTTTCTCCAAAACTATAACAGATGCAAGCTTGTCCTGTTTGGTGGAGATGATATTTAATAAAATAAGTAGAAATCCACTAAAAGTTTTGTTTGGTTATCTTGCAATCCCGAGATAATCGTCTCCATGCTCCAAATCCATTTTAAAGCCATTTTTAAGGCATTTCGCGCATACATGAAATGAACACATTTTTCTCCAAAACTATAACAGATGCAAGCTTGTCCTGTTTGGTGGAGATGATATTTAATAAAATAAGTAGAAATCCACTAAAAGTTTTGTTTGGTTATCTTGCAATCCCGAGATAATCGTCTCCATGCTCCAAATCCATTTTAAAGCCATTTTTAAGGCATTTCGCGCATACATGAAATGAACACATTTTTCTCCAAAACTATAACAGATGCAAGCTTGTCCTGTTTGGTGGAGATGATATTTAATAAAATAAGTAGAAATCCACTAAAAGTTTTGTTTGGTTATCTTGCAATCCCGAGATAATCGTCTCCATGCTCCAAATCCATTTTAAAGCCATTTTTAAGGCATTTCGCGCATACATGAAATGAACACATTTTTCTCCAAAACTATAACAGATGCAAGCTTGTCCTGTTTGGTGGAGATGATATTTAATAAAATAAGTAGAAATCCACTAAAAGTTTTGTTTGGTTATCTTGCAATCCCGAGATAATCGTCTCCATGCTCCAAATCCATTTTAAAGCCATTTTTAAGGCATTTCGCGCATACATGAAATGAACACATTTTTCTCCAAAACTATAACAGATGCAAGCTTGTCCTGTTTGGTGGAGATGATATTTAATAAAATAAGTAGAAATCCACTAAAAGTTTTGTTTGGTTATCTTGCAATCCCGAGATAATCGTCTCCATGCTCCAAATCCATTTTAAAGCCATTTTTAAGGCATTTCGCGCATACATGAAATGAACACATTTTTCTCCAAAACTATAACAGATGCAAGCTTGTCCTGTTTGGTGGAGATGATATTTAATAAAATAAGTAGAAATCCACTAAAAGTTTTGTTTGGTTATCTTGCAATCCCGAGATAATCGTCTCCATGCTCCAAATCCATTTTAAAGCCATTTTTAAGGCATTTCGCGCATACATGAAATGAACACATTTTTCTCCAAAACTATAACAGATGCAAGCTTGTCCTGTTTGGTGGAGATGATATTTAATAAAATAAGTAGAAATCCACTAAAAGTTTTGTTTGGTTATCTTGCAATCCCGAGATAATCGTCTCCATGCTCCAAATCCATTTTAAAGCCATTTTTAAGGCATTTCGCGCATACATGAAATGAACACATTTTTCTCCAAAACTATAACAGATGCAAGCTTGTCCTGTTTGGTGGAGATGATATTTAATAAAATAAGTAGAAATCCACTAAAAGTTTTGTTTGGTTATCTTGCAATCCCGAGATAATCGTCTCCATGCTCCAAATCCATTTTAAAGCCATTTTTAAGGCATTTCGCGCATACATGAAATGAACACATTTTTCTCCAAAACTATAACAGATGCAAGCTTGTCCTGTTTGGTGGAGATGATATTTAATAAAATAAGTAGAAATCCACTAAAAGTTTTGTTTGGTTATCTTGCAATCCCGAGATAATCGTCTCCATGCTCCAAATCCATTTTAAAGCCATTTTTAAGGCATTTCGCGCATACATGAAATGAACACATTTTTCTCCAAAACTATAACAGATGCAAGCTTGTCCTGTTTGGTGGAGATGATATTTAATAAAATAAGTAGAAATCCACTAAAAGTTTTGTTTGGTTATCTTGCAATCCCGAGATAATCGTCTCCATGCTCCAAATCCATTTTAAAGCCATTTTTAAGGCATTTCGCGCATACATGAAATGAACACATTTTTCTCCAAAACTATAACAGATGCAAGCTTGTCCTGTTTGGTGGAGATGATATTTAATAAAATAAGTAGAAATCCACTAAAAGTTTTGTTTGGTTATCTTGCAATCCCGAGATAATCGTCTCCATGCTCCAAATCCATTTTAAAGCCATTTTTAAGGCATTTCGCGCATACATGAAATGAACACATTTTTCTCCAAAACTATAACAGATGCAAGCTTGTCCTGTTTGGTGGAGATGATATTTAATAAAATAAGTAGAAATCCACTAAAAGTTTTGTTTGGTTATCTTGCAATCCCGAGATAATCGTCTCCATGCTCCAAATCCATTTTAAAGCCATTTTTAAGGCATTTCGCGCATACATGAAATGAACACATTTTTCTCCAAAACTATAACAGATGCAAGCTTGTCCTGTTTGGTGGAGATGATATTTAATAAAATAAGTAGAAATCCACTAAAAGTTTTGTTTGGTTATCTTGCAATCCCGAGATAATCGTCTCCATGCTCCAAATCCATTTTAAAGCCATTTTTAAGGCATTTCGCGCATACATGAAATGAACACATTTTTCTCCAAAACTATAACAGATGCAAGCTTGTCCTGTTTGGTGGAGATGATATTTAATAAAATAAGTAGAAATCCACTAAAAGTTTTGTTTGGTTATCTTGCAATCCCGAGATAATCGTCTCCATGCTCCAAATCCATTTTAAAGCCATTTTTAAGGCATTTCGCGCATACATGAAATGAACACATTTTTCTCCAAAACTATAACAGATGCAAGCTTGTCCTGTTTGGTGGAGATGATATTTAATAAAATAAGTAGAAATCCACTAAAAGTTTTGTTTGGTTATCTTGCAATCCCGAGATAATCGTCTCCATGCTCCAAATCCATTTTAAAGCCATTTTTAAGGCATTTCGCGCATACATGAAATGAACACATTTTTCTCCAAAACTATAACAGATGCAAGCTTGTCCTGTTTGGTGGAGATGATATTTAATAAAATAAGTAGAAATCCACTAAAAGTTTTGTTTGGTTATCTTGCAATCCCGAGATAATCGTCTCCATGCTCCAAATCCATTTTAAAGCCATTTTTAAGGCATTTCGCGCATACATGAAATGAACACATTTTTCTCCAAAACTATAACAGATGCAAGCTTGTCCTGTTTGGTGGAGATGATATTTAATAAAATAAGTAGAAATCCACTAAAAGTTTTGTTTGGTTATCTTGCAATCCCGAGATAATCGTCTCCATGCTCCAAATCCATTTTAAAGCCATTTTTAAGGCATTTCGCGCATACATGAAATGAACACATTTTTCTCCAAAACTATAACAGATGCAAGCTTGTCCTGTTTGGTGGAGATGATATTTAATAAAATAAGTAGAAATCCACTAAAAGTTTTGTTTGGTTATCTTGCAATCCCGAGATAATCGTCTCCATGCTCCAAATCCATTTTAAAGCCATTTTTAAGGCATTTCGCGCATACATGAAATGAACACATTTTTCTCCAAAACTATAACAGATGCAAGCTTGTCCTGTTTGGTGGAGATGATATTTAATAAAATAAGTAGAAATCCACTAAAAGTTTTGTTTGGTTATCTTGCAATCCCGAGATAATCGTCTCCATGCTCCAAATCCATTTTAAAGCCATTTTTAAGGCATTTCGCGCATACATGAAATGAACACATTTTTCTCCAAAACTATAACAGATGCAAGCTTGTCCTGTTTGGTGGAGATGATATTTAATAAAATAAGTAGAAATCCACTAAAAGTTTTGTTTGGTTATCTTGCAATCCCGAGATAATCGTCTCCATGCTCCAAATCCATTTTAAAGCCATTTTTAAGGCATTTCGCGCATACATGAAATGAACACATTTTTCTCCAAAACTATAACAGATGCAAGCTTGTCCTGTTTGGTGGAGATGATATTTAATAAAATAAGTAGAAATCCACTAAAAGTTTTGTTTGGTTATCTTGCAATCCCGAGATAATCGTCTCCATGCTCCAAATCCATTTTAAAGCCATTTTTAAGGCATTTCGCGCATACATGAAATGAACACATTTTTCTCCAAAACTATAACAGATGCAAGCTTGTCCTGTTTGGTGGAGATGATATTTAATAAAATAAGTAGAAATCCACTAAAAGTTTTGTTTGGTTATCTTGCAATCCCGAGATAATCGTCTCCATGCTCCAAATCCATTTTAAAGCCATTTTTAAGGCATTTCGCGCATACATGAAATGAACACATTTTTCTCCAAAACTATAACAGATGCAAGCTTGTCCTGTTTGGTGGAGATGATATTTAATAAAATAAGTAGAAATCCACTAAAAGTTTTGTTTGGTTATCTTGCAATCCCGAGATAATCGTCTCCATGCTCCAAATCCATTTTAAAGCCATTTTTAAGGCATTTCGCGCATACATGAAATGAACACATTTTTCTCCAAAACTATAACAGATGCAAGCTTGTCCTGTTTGGTGGAGATGATATTTAATAAAATAAGTAGAAATCCACTAAAAGTTTTGTTTGGTTATCTTGCAATCCCGAGATAATCGTCTCCATGCTCCAAATCCATTTTAAAGCCATTTTTAAGGCATTTCGCGCATACATGAAATGAACACATTTTTCTCCAAAACTATAACAGATGCAAGCTTGTCCTGTTTGGTGGAGATGATATTTAATAAAATAAGTAGAAATCCACTAAAAGTTTTGTTTGGTTATCTTGCAATCCCGAGATAATCGTCTCCATGCTCCAAATCCATTTTAAAGCCATTTTTAAGGCATTTCGCGCATACATGAAATGAACACATTTTTCTCCAAAACTATAACAGATGCAAGCTTGTCCTGTTTGGTGGAGATGATATTTAATAAAATAAGTAGAAATCCACTAAAAGTTTTGTTTGGTTATCTTGCAATCCCGAGATAATCGTCTCCATGCTCCAAATCCATTTTAAAGCCATTTTTAAGGCATTTCGCGCATACATGAAATGAACACATTTTTCTCCAAAACTATAACAGATGCAAGCTTGTCCTGTTTGGTGGAGATGATATTTAATAAAATAAGTAGAAATCCACTAAAAGTTTTGTTTGGTTATCTTGCAATCCCGAGATAATCGTCTCCATGCTCCAAATCCATTTTAAAGCCATTTTTAAGGCATTTCGCGCATACATGAAATGAACACATTTTTCTCCAAAACTATAACAGATGCAAGCTTGTCCTGTTTGGTGGAGATGATATTTAATAAAATAAGTAGAAATCCACTAAAAGTTTTGTTTGGTTATCTTGCAATCCCGAGATAATCGTCTCCATGCTCCAAATCCATTTTAAAGCCATTTTTAAGGCATTTCGCGCATACATGAAATGAACACATTTTTCTCCAAAACTATAACAGATGCAAGCTTGTCCTGTTTGGTGGAGATGATATTTAATAAAATAAGTAGAAATCCACTAAAAGTTTTGTTTGGTTATCTTGCAATCCCGAGATAATCGTCTCCATGCTCCAAATCCATTTTAAAGCCATTTTTAAGGCATTTCGCGCATACATGAAATGAACACATTTTTCTCCAAAACTATAACAGATGCAAGCTTGTCCTGTTTGGTGGAGATGATATTTAATAAAATAAGTAGAAATCCACTAAAAGTTTTGTTTGGTTATCTTGCAATCCCGAGATAATCGTCTCCATGCTCCAAATCCATTTTAAAGCCATTTTTAAGGCATTTCGCGCATACATGAAATGAACACATTTTTCTCCAAAACTATAACAGATGCAAGCTTGTCCTGTTTGGTGGAGATGATATTTAATAAAATAAGTAGAAATCCACTAAAAGTTTTGTTTGGTTATCTTGCAATCCCGAGATAATCGTCTCCATGCTCCAAATCCATTTTAAAGCCATTTTTAAGGCATTTCGCGCATACATGAAATGAACACATTTTTCTCCAAAACTATAACAGATGCAAGCTTGTCCTGTTTGGTGGAGATGATATTTAATAAAATAAGTAGAAATCCACTAAAAGTTTTGTTTGGTTATCTTGCAATCCCGAGATAATCGTCTCCATGCTCCAAATCCATTTTAAAGCCATTTTTAAGGCATTTCGCGCATACATGAAATGAACACATTTTTCTCCAAAACTATAACAGATGCAAGCTTGTCCTGTTTGGTGGAGATGATATTTAATAAAATAAGTAGAAATCCACTAAAAGTTTTGTTTGGTTATCTTGCAATCCCGAGATAATCGTCTCCATGCTCTCAAATCCATTTTAAAGCCATTTTTAAGGCATTTCGCGCATACATGAAATGAACACATTTTTCTCCAAAACTATAACAGATGCAAGCTTGTCCTGTTTGGTGGAGATGATATTTAATAAAATAAGTAGAAATCCACTAAAAGTTTTGTTTGGTTATCTTGCAATCCCGAGATAATCGTCTCCATGCTCCAAATCCATTTTAAAGCCATTTTTAAGGCATTTCGCGCATACATGAAATGAACACATTTTTCTCCAAAACTATAACAGATGCAAGCTTGTCCTGTTTGGTGGAGATGATATTTAATAAAATAAGTAGAAATCCACTAAAAGTTTTGTTTGGTTATCTTGCAATCCCGAGATAATCGTCTCCATGCTCCAAATCCATTTTAAAGCCATTTTTAAGGCATTTCGCGCATACATGAAATGAACACATTTTTCTCCAAAACTATAACAGATGCAAGCTTGTCCTGTTTGGTGGAGATGATATTTAATAAAATAAGTAGAAATCCACTAAAAGTTTTGTTTGGTTATATTGCAATCCACGAGATAATCGTCTCCATGCTCCAAATCCATTTTAAAGCCATTTTTAAGGCATTTCGCGCATACATGAAATGAACACATTTTTCTCCAAAACTATAACAGATGCAAGCTTGTCCTGTTTGGTGGAGATGATATTTAATAAAATAAGTAGAAATCCACTAAAAGTTTTGTTTGGTTATCTTGCAATCCCGAGATAATCGTCTCCATGCTCCAAATCCATTTTAAAGCCATTTTTAAGGCATTTCGCGCATACATGAAATGAACACATTTTTCTCCAAAACTATAACAGATGCAAGCTTGTCCTGTTTGGTGGAGATGATATTTAATAAAATAAGTAGAAATCCACTAAAAGTTTTGTTTGGTTATCTTGCAATCCCGAGATAATCGTCTCCATGCTCCAAATCCATTTTAAAGCCATTTTTAAGGCATTTCGCGCATACATGAAATGAACACATTTTTCTCCAAAACTATAACAGATGCAAGCTTGTCCTGTTTGGTGGAGATGATATTTAATAAAATAAGTAGAAATCCACTAAAAGTTTTGTTTGGTTATCTTGCAATCCCGAGATAATCGTCTCCATGCTCCAAATCCATTTTAAAGCCATTTTTAAGGCATTTCGCGCATACATGAAATGAACACATTTTTCTCCAAAACTATAACAGATGCAAGCTTGTCCTGTTTGGTGGAGATGATATTTAATAAAATAAGTAGAAATCCACTAAAAGTTTTGTTTGGTTATCTTGCAATCCCGAGATAATCGTCTCCATGCTCCAAATCCATTTTAAAGCCATTTTTAAGGCATTTCGCGCATACATGAAATGAACACATTTTTCTCCAAAACTATAACAGATGCAAGCTTGTCCTGTTTGGTGGAGATGATATTTAATAAAATAAGTAGAAATCCACTAAAAGTTTTGTTTGGTTATCTTGCAATCCCGAGATAATCGTCTCCATGCTCCAAATCCATTTTAAAGCCATTTTTAAGGCATTTCGCGCATACATGAAATGAACACATTTTTCTCCAAAACTATAACAGATGCAAGCTTGTCCTGTTTGGTGGAGATGATATTTAATAAAATAAGTAGAAATCCACTAAAAGTTTTGTTTGGTTATCTTGCAATCCCGAGATAATCGTCTCCATGCTCCAAATCCATTTTAAAGCCATTTTTAAGGCATTTCGCGCATACATGAAATGAACACATTTTTCTCCAAAACTATAACAGATGCAAGCTTGTCCTGTTTGGTGGAGATGATATTTAATAAAATAAGTAGAAATCCACTAAAAGTTTTGTTTGGTTATCTTGCAATCCCGAGATAATCGTCTCCATGCTCCAAATCCATTTTAAAGCCATTTTTAAGGCATTTCGCGCATACATGAAATGAACACATTTTTCTCCAAAACTATAACAGATGCAAGCTTGTCCTGTTTGGTGGAGATGATATTTAATAAAATAAGTAGAAATCCACTAAAAGTTTTGTTTGGTTATCTTGCAATCCCGAGATAATCGTCTCCATGCTCCAAATCCATTTTAAAGCCATTTTTAAGGCATTTCGCGCATACATGAAATGAACACATTTTTCTCCAAAACTATAACAGATGCAAGCTTGTCCTGTTTGGTGGAGATGATATTTAATAAAATAAGTAGAAATCCACTAAAAGTTTTGTTTGGTTATCTTGCAATCCCGAGATAATCGTCTCCATGCTCCAAATCCATTTTAAAGCCATTTTTAAGGCATTTCGCGCATACATGAAATGAACACATTTTTCTCCAAAACTATAACAGATGCAAGCTTGTCCTGTTTGGTGGAGATGATATTTAATAAAATAAGTAGAAATCCACTAAAAGTTTTGTTTGGTTATCTTGCAATCCCGAGATAATCGTCTCCATGCTCCAAATCCATTTTAAAGCCATTTTTAAGGCATTTCGCGCATACATGAAATGAACACATTTTTCTCCAAAACTATAACAGATGCAAGCTTGTCCTGTTTGGTGGAGATGATATTTAATAAAATAAGTAGAAATCCACTAAAAGTTTTGTTTGGTTATCTTGCAATCCCGAGATAATCGTCTCCATGCTCCAAATCCATTTTAAAGCCATTTTTAAGGCATTTCGCGCATACATGAAATGAACACATTTTTCTCCAAAACTATAACAGATGCAAGCTTGTCCTGTTTGGTGGAGATGATATTTAATAAAATAAGTAGAAATCCACTAAAAGTTTTGTTTGGTTATCTTGCAATCCCGAGATAATCGTCTCCATGCTCCAAATCCATTTTAAAGCCATTTTTAAGGCATTTCGCGCATACATGAAATGAACACATTTTTCTCCAAAACTATAACAGATGCAAGCTTGTCCTGTTTGGTGGAGATGATATTTAATAAAATAAGTAGAAATCCACTAAAAGTTTTGTTTGGTTATCTTGCAATCCCGAGATAATCGTCTCCATGCTCCAAATCCATTTTAAAGCCATTTTTAAGGCATTTCGCGCATACATGAAATGAACACATTTTTCTCCAAAACTATAACAGATGCAAGCTTGTCCTGTTTGGTGGAGATGATATTTAATAAAATAAGTAGAAATCCACTAAAAGTTTTGTTTGGTTATCTTGCAATCCCGAGATAATCGTCTCCATGCTCCAAATCCATTTTAAAGCCATTTTTAAGGCATTTCGCGCATACATGAAATGAACACATTTTTCTCCAAAACTATAACAGATGCAAGCTTGTCCTGTTTGGTGGAGATGATATTTAATAAAATAAGTAGAAATCCACTAAAAGTTTTGTTTGGTTATCTTGCAATCCCGAGATAATCGTCTCCATGCTCCAAATCCATTTTAAAGCCATTTTTAAGGCATTTCGCGCATACATGAAATGAACACATTTTTCTCCAAAACTATAACAGATGCAAGCTTGTCCTGTTTGGTGGAGATGATATTTAATAAAATAAGTAGAAATCCACTAAAAGTTTTGTTTGGTTATCTTGCAATCCCGAGATAATCGTCTCCATGCTCCAAATCCATTTTAAAGCCATTTTTAAGGCATTTCGCGCATACATGAAATGAACACATTTTTCTCCAAAACTATAACAGATGCAAGCTTGTCCTGTTTGGTGGAGATGATATTTAATAAAATAAGTAGAAATCCACTAAAAGTTTTGTTTGGTTATCTTGCAATCCCGAGATAATCGTCTCCATGCTCCAAATCCATTTTAAAGCCATTTTTAAGGCATTTCGCGCATACATGAAATGAACACATTTTTCTCCAAAACTATAACAGATGCAAGCTTGTCCTGTTTGGTGGAGATGATATTTAATAAAATAAGTAGAAATCCACTAAAAGTTTTGTTTGGTTATCTTGCAATCCCGAGATAATCGTCTCCATGCTCCAAATCCATTTTAAAGCCATTTTTAAGGCATTTCGCGCATACATGAAATGAACACATTTTTCTCCAAAACTATAACAGATGCAAGCTTGTCCTGTTTGGTGGAGATGATATTTAATAAAATAAGTAGAAATCCACTAAAAGTTTTGTTTGGTTATCTTGCAATCCCGAGATAATCGTCTCCATGCTCCAAATCCATTTTAAAGCCATTTTTAAGGCATTTCGCGCATACATGAAATGAACACATTTTTCTCCAAAACTATAACAGATGCAAGCTTGTCCTGTTTGGTGGAGATGATATTTAATAAAATAAGTAGAAATCCACTAAAAGTTTTGTTTGGTTATCTTGCAATCCCGAGATAATCGTCTCCATGCTCCAAATCCATTTTAAAGCCATTTTTAAGGCATTTCGCGCATACATGAAATGAACACATTTTTCTCCAAAACTATAACAGATGCAAGCTTGTCCTGTTTGGTGGAGATGATATTTAATAAAATAAGTAGAAATCCACTAAAAGTTTTGTTTGGTTATCTTGCAATCCCGAGATAATCGTCTCCATGCTCCAAATCCATTTTAAAGCCATTTTTAAGGCATTTCGCGCATACATGAAATGAACACATTTTTCTCCAAAACTATAACAGATGCAAGCTTGTCCTGTTTGGTGGAGATGATATTTAATAAAATAAGTAGAAATCCACTAAAAGTTTTGTTTGGTTATCTTGCAATCCCGAGATAATCGTCTCCATGCTCCAAATCCATTTTAAAGCCATTTTTAAGGCATTTCGCGCATACATGAAATGAACACATTTTTCTCCAAAACTATAACAGATGCAAGCTTGTCCTGTTTGGTGGAGATGATATTTAATAAAATAAGTAGAAATCCACTAAAAGTTTTGTTTGGTTATCTTGCAATCCCGAGATAATCGTCTCCATGCTCCAAATCCATTTTAAAGCCATTTTTAAGGCATTTCGCGCATACATGAAATGAACACATTTTTCTCCAAAACTATAACAGATGCAAGCTTGTCCTGTTTGGTGGAGATGATATTTAATAAAATAAGTAGAAATCCACTAAAAGTTTTGTTTGGTTATCTTGCAATCCCGAGATAATCGTCTCCATGCTCCAAATCCATTTTAAAGCCATTTTTAAGGCATTTCGCGCATACATGAAATGAACACATTTTTCTCCAAAACTATAACAGATGCAAGCTTGTCCTGTTTGGTGGAGATGATATTTAATAAAATAAGTAGAAATCCACTAAAAGTTTTGTTTGGTTATCTTGCAATCCCGAGATAATCGTCTCCATGCTCCAAATCCATTTTAAAGCCATTTTTAAGGCATTTCGCGCATACATGAAATGAACACATTTTTCTCCAAAACTATAACAGATGCAAGCTTGTCCTGTTTGGTGGAGATGATATTTAATAAAATAAGTAGAAATCCACTAAAAGTTTTGTTTGGTTATCTTGCAATCCCGAGATAATCGTCTCCATGCTCCAAATCCATTTTAAAGCCATTTTTAAGGCATTTCGCGCATACATGAAATGAACACATTTTTCTCCAAAACTATAACAGATGCAAGCTTGTCCTGTTTGGTGGAGATGATATTTAATAAAATAAGTAGAAATCCACTAAAAGTTTTGTTTGGTTATCTTGCAATCCCGAGATAATCGTCTCCATGCTCCAAATCCATTTTAAAGCCATTTTTAAGGCATTTCGCGCATACATGAAATGAACACATTTTTCTCCAAAACTATAACAGATGCAAGCTTGTCCTGTTTGGTGGAGATGATATTTAATAAAATAAGTAGAAATCCACTAAAAGTTTTGTTTGGTTATCTTGCAATCCCGAGATAATCGTCTCCATGCTCCAAATCCATTTTAAAGCCATTTTTAAGGCATTTCGCGCATACATGAAATGAACACATTTTTCTCCAAAACTATAACAGATGCAAGCTTGTCCTGTTTGGTGGAGATGATATTTAATAAAATAAGTAGAAATCCACTAAAAGTTTTGTTTGGTTATCTTGCAATCCCGAGATAATCGTCTCCATGCTCCAAATCCATTTTAAAGCCATTTTTAAGGCATTTCGCGCATACATGAAATGAACACATTTTTCTCCAAAACTATAACAGATGCAAGCTTGTCCTGTTTGGTGGAGATGATATTTAATAAAATAAGTAGAAATCCACTAAAAGTTTTGTTTGGTTATCTTGCAATCCCGAGATAATCGTCTCCATGCTCCAAATCCATTTTAAAGCCATTTTTAAGGCATTTCGCGCATACATGAAATGAACACATTTTTCTCCAAAACTATAACAGATGCAAGCTTGTCCTGTTTGGTGGAGATGATATTTAATAAAATAAGTAGAAATCCACTAAAAGTTTTGTTTGGTTATCTTGCAATCCCGAGATAATCGTCTCCATGCTCCAAATCCATTTTAAAGCCATTTTTAAGGCATTTCGCGCATACATGAAATGAACACATTTTTCTCCAAAACTATAACAGATGCAAGCTTGTCCTGTTTGGTGGAGATGATATTTAATAAAATAAGTAGAAATCCACTAAAAGTTTTGTTTGGTTATCTTGCAATCCCGAGATAATCGTCTCCATGCTCCAAATCCATTTTAAAGCCATTTTTAAGGCATTTCGCGCATACATGAAATGAACACATTTTTCTCCAAAACTATAACAGATGCAAGCTTGTCCTGTTTGGTGGAGATGATATTTAATAAAATAAGTAGAAATCCACTAAAAGTTTTGTTTGGTTATCTTGCAATCCCGAGATAATCGTCTCCATGCTCCAAATCCATTTTAAAGCCATTTTTAAGGCATTTCGCGCATACATGAAATGAACACATTTTTCTCCAAAACTATAACAGATGCAAGCTTGTCCTGTTTGGTGGAGATGATATTTAATAAAATAAGTAGAAATCCACTAAAAGTTTTGTTTGGTTATCTTGCAATCCCGAGATAATCGTCTCCATGCTCCAAATCCATTTTAAAGCCATTTTTAAGGCATTTCGCGCATACATGAAATGAACACATTTTTCTCCAAAACTATAACAGATGCAAGCTTGTCCTGTTTGGTGGAGATGATATTTAATAAAATAAGTAGAAATCCACTAAAAGTTTTGTTTGGTTATCTTGCAATCCCGAGATAATCGTCTCCATGCTCCAAATCCATTTTAAAGCCATTTTTAAGGCATTTCGCGCATACATGAAATGAACACATTTTTCTCCAAAACTATAACAGATGCAAGCTTGTCCTGTTTGGTGGAGATGATATTTAATAAAATAAGTAGAAATCCACTAAAAGTTTTGTTTGGTTATCTTGCAATCCCGAGATAATCGTCTCCATGCTCCAAATCCATTTTAAAGCCATTTTTAAGGCATTTCGCGCATACATGAAATGAACACATTTTTCTCCAAAACTATAACAGATGCAAGCTTGTCCTGTTTGGTGGAGATGATATTTAATAAAATAAGTAGAAATCCACTAAAAGTTTTGTTTGGTTATCTTGCAATCCCGAGATAATCGTCTCCATGCTCCAAATCCATTTTAAAGCCATTTTTAAGGCATTTCGCGCATACATGAAATGAACACATTTTTCTCCAAAACTATAACAGATGCAAGCTTGTCCTGTTTGGTGGAGATGATATTTAATAAAATAAGTAGAAATCCACTAAAAGTTTTGTTTGGTTATCTTGCAATCCCGAGATAATCGTCTCCATGCTCCAAATCCATTTTAAAGCCATTTTTAAGGCATTTCGCGCATACATGAAATGAACACATTTTTCTCCAAAACTATAACAGATGCAAGCTTGTCCTGTTTGGTGGAGATGATATTTAATAAAATAAGTAGAAATCCACTAAAAGTTTTGTTTGGTTATCTTGCAATCCCGAGATAATCGTCTCCATGCTCCAAATCCATTTTAAAGCCATTTTTAAGGCATTTCGCGCATACATGAAATGAACACATTTTTCTCCAAAACTATAACAGATGCAAGCTTGTCCTGTTTGGTGGAGATGATATTTAATAAAATAAGTAGAAATCCACTAAAAGTTTTGTTTGGTTATCTTGCAATCCCGAGATAATCGTCTCCATGCTCCAAATCCATTTTAAAGCCATTTTTAAGGCATTTCGCGCATACATGAAATGAACACATTTTTCTCCAAAACTATAACAGATGCAAGCTTGTCCTGTTTGGTGGAGATGATATTTAATAAAATAAGTAGAAATCCACTAAAAGTTTTGTTTGGTTATCTTGCAATCCCGAGATAATCGTCTCCATGCTCCAAATCCATTTTAAAGCCATTTTTAAGGCATTTCGCGCATACATGAAATGAACACATTTTTCTCCAAAACTATAACAGATGCAAGCTTGTCCTGTTTGGTGGAGATGATATTTAATAAAATAAGTAGAAATCCACTAAAAGTTTTGTTTGGTTATCTTGCAATCCCGAGATAATCGTCTCCATGCTCCAAATCCATTTTAAAGCCATTTTTAAGGCATTTCGCGCATACATGAAATGAACACATTTTTCTCCAAAACTATAACAGATGCAAGCTTGTCCTGTTTGGTGGAGATGATATTTAATAAAATAAGTAGAAATCCACTAAAAGTTTTGTTTGGTTATCTTGCAATCCCGAGATAATCGTCTCCATGCTCCAAATCCATTTTAAAGCCATTTTTAAGGCATTTCGCGCATAGCATGAAATGAACACATTTTTCTCCAAAACTATAACAGATGCAAGCTTGTCCTGTTTGGTGGAGATGATATTTAATAAAATAAGTAGAAATCCACTAAAAGTTTTGTTTGGTTATCTTGCAATCCCGAGATAATCGTCTCCATGCTCCAAATCCATTTTAAAGCCATTTTTAAGGCATTTCGCGCATACATGAAATGAACACATTTTTCTCCAAAACTATAACAGATGCAAGCTTGTCCTGTTTGGTGGAGATGATATTTAATAAAATAAGTAGAAATCCACTAAAAGTTTTGTTTGGTTATCTTGCAATCCCGAGATAATCGTCTCCATGCTCCAAATCCATTTTAAAGCCATTTTTAAGGCATTTCGCGCATACATGAAATGAACACATTTTTCTCCAAAACTATAACAGATGCAAGCTTGTCCTGTTTGGTGGAGATGATATTTAATAAAATAAGTAGAAATCCACTAAAAGTTTTGTTTGGTTATCTTGCAATCCCGAGATAATCGTCTCCATGCTCCAAATCCATTTTAAAGCCATTTTTAAGGCATTTCGCGCATACATGAAATGAACACATTTTTCTCCAAAACTATAACAGATGCAAGCTTGTCCTGTTTGGTGGAGATTATATTTAATAAAATAAGTAGAAATCCACTAAAAGTTTTGTTTGGTTATCTTGCAATCCCGAGATAATCGTCTCCATGCTCCAAATCCATTTTAAAGCCATTTCAAAGGCATTTCGCGCATACATGAAATGAACACATTTTTCTCCAAAACTATAACACATGCAAGCTTGTCCTGTTTGGTGGGAGATGATATTTAATAAAATAAGTAGAAATCCACTAAAAGTTTTGTTTGGTTATCTTGCAATCCCGAGATAATCGTCTCCATGCTCCAAATCCATTTTAAAGCCATTTCTAAGGCATTTCGCGCATACATGAAATGAACACATTTTTCTCCAAAACTATAACAGATGCAAGCTTGTCCTGTTTGGTGGAGATGATATTTAATAAAATAAGTAGAAATCCACTAAAAGTTTTGTTTGGTTATCTTGCAATCCCGAGATAATCGTCTCCATGCTCCAAATCCATTTTAAAGCCATTTTTAAGGCATTTCGCGCATACATGAAATGAACACATTTTTCTCCAAAACTATAACAGATGCAAGCTTGTCCTGTTTGGTGGAGATGATATTTAATAAAATAAGTAGAAATCCACTAAAAGTTTTGTTTGGTTATCTTGCAATCCCGAGATAATCGTCTCCATGCTCCAAATCCATTTTAAAGCCATTTTTAAGGCATTTCGCGCATACATGAAATGAACACATTTTTCTCCAAAACTATAACAGATGCAAGCTTGTCCTGTTTGGTGGAGATGATATTTAATAAAATAAGTAGAAATCCACTAAAAGTTTTGTTTCGTTATCTTGCAATCCCGAGATAATCGTCTCCATGCTCCAAATCCATTTTAAAGCCATTTTTAAGGCATTTCGCGCATACATGAAATGAACACATTTTTCTCCAAAACTATAACAGATGCAAGCTTGTCCTGTTTGGTGGAGATGATATTTAATAAAATAAGTAGAAATCCACTAAAAGTTTTGTTTGGTTATCTTGCAATCCCGAGATAATCGTCTCCATGCTCCAAATCCATTTTAAAGCCATTTTTAAGGCATTTCGCGCATAAATGAAATGAACACATTTTTCTCCAAAACTATAACAGATGCAAGCTTGTCCTGTTTGGTGGAGATGATATTTAATAAAATAAGTAGAAATCCACTAAAAGTTTTGTTTGGTTATCTTGCAATCCCGAGATAATCGTCTCCATGCTCCAAATCCATTTTAAAGCCATTTTTAAGGCATTTTGCGCATACATGAAATGAACACATTTTTCTCCAAAACTATAACAGATGCAAGCTTGTCCTGTTTGGTGGAGATGATATTTAATAAAATAAGTAGAAATCCACTAAAAGTTTTGTTTGGTTATCTTGCAATCCCGAGATAATCGTCTCCATGCTCCAAATCCATTTTAAAGCCATTTTTAAGGCATTTCGCGCATACATGAAATGAACACATTTTTCTCCAAAACTATAACAGATGCAAGCTTGTCCTGTTTGGTGGAGATAATATTTATTAAAATAAGTAGAAATCTACTAAAAGTTTCGTTTGTTTATATTGCCATCCTGAGATAATCGTCTCCATGCTCCAAATCCATTTTAAAGCCATTTCAAAGGCATTTTGCGCATACATGAAATGAACACATTTTTCTCCAAAACTATAACACATGCAAGCTTGTCCTGTTTGGTGGAGATGATATTTAATAAAATAAGTAGAAATCCACTAAAAGTTTTGTTTGGTTATCTTGCAATCCCGAGATAATCGTCTCCATGCTCCAAATCCATTTTAAAGCCATTTTTAAGGCATTTCGCGCATACATGAAATGAACACATTTTTCTCCAAAACTATAACAGATGCAAGCTTGTCCTGTTTGGTGGAGATGATATTTAATAAAATAAGTAGAAATCCACTAAAAGTTTTGTTTGGTTATCTTGCAATCCCGAGATAATCGTCTCCATGCTCCAAATCCATTTTAAAGCCATTTTTTAAGGCATTTCGCGCATACATGAAATGAACACATTTTTCTCCAAAACTATAACAGATGCAAGCTTGTCCTGTTTGGTGGAGATGATATTTAATAAAATAAGTAGAAATCCACTAAAAGTTTTGTTTGGTTATCTTGCAATCCCGAGATAATCGTCTCCATGCTCCAAATCCATTTTAAAGCCATTTTTAAGGCATTTCGCGCATACATGAAATGAACACATTTTTCTCCAAAACTATAACAGATGCAAGCTTGTCCTGTTTGGTGGAGATGATATTTAATAAAATAAGTAGAAATCCACTAAAAGTTTTGTTTGGTTATATTGCAATCCCGAGATAATCGTCTTCATGCTCCAAATCCATTTTAAAGCCATTTTTAAGGCATTTCGCGCATACATGAAATGAACACATTTTTTCTCCAAAACTATAACAGATGCAAGCTTGTCCTGTTTGGTGGAGATAATATTTAATAAAATAAGTAGAAATCTACTAAAAGTTTCGTTTGTTTATATTGCCATCCTGAGATAATCGTCTCCATGCTCCAAATCCATTTTAAAGCCATTTCAAAGGGCATTTTGCGCATACATGAAATGAACACATTTTTCTCCAAAACTATAACACATGCAAGCTTGTCCTGTTTGGTGGAGATGATATTTAATAAAATAAGTAGAAATCCACTAAAAGTTTTGTTTGGTTATCTTGCAATCCCGAGATAATCGTCTCCATGCTCCAAATCCATTTTAAAGCCATTTTTAAGGCATTTCGCGCATACATGAAATGAACACATTTTTCTCCAAAACTATAACAGATGCAAGCTTGTCCTGTTTGGTGGAGATGATATTTAATAAAATAAGTAGAAATCCACTAAAAGTTTTGTTTGGTTATCTTGCAATCCCGAGATAATCGTCTCCATGCTCCAAATCCATTTTAAAGCCATTTTTAAGGCATTTCGCGCATACATGAAATGAACACATTTTTCTCCAAAACTATAACAGATGCAAGCTTGTCCTGTTTGGTGGAGATAATATTTAATAAAATAAGTAGAAATCTACTAAAAGTTTCGTTTGTTTATATTGCCATCCTGAGATAATCGTCTCCATGCTCCAAATCCATTTTAAAGCCATTTCAAAGGCATTTTGCGCATACATGAAATGAACACATTTTTCTCCAAAACTATAACACATGCAAGCTTGTCCTGTTTGGTGGAGATGATATTTAATAAAATAAGTAGAAATCCACTAAAAGTTTTGTTTGGTTATCTTGCAATCCCGAGATAATCGTCTCCATGCTCCAAATCCATTTTAAAGCCATTTTTAAGGCATTTCGCGCATACATGAAATGAACACATTTTTCTCCAAAACTATAACAGATGCAAGCTTGTCCTGTTTGGTGGAGATGATATTTAATAAAATAAGTAGAAATTTACTAAAAGTTTTGTTTGGTTATCTTGCAATCCCGAGATAATCGTCTCCATGCTCCAAATCCATTTTAAAGCCATTTTTAAGGCATTTCGCGCATACATGAAATGAACACATTTTTCTCCAAAACTATAACAGATGCAAGCTTGTCCTGTTTGGTGGAGATAATATTTAATAAAATAAGTAGAAATCTACTAAAAGTTTCGTTTGTTTATATTGCCATCCTGAGATAATCGTCTCCATGCTCCAAATCCATTTTAAAGCCATTTCAAAGGCATTTTGCGCATACATGAAATGAACACATTTTTCTCCAAAACTATAACACATGCAAGCTTGTCCTGTTTGGTGGAGATGATATTTAATAAAATAAGTAGAAATCCACTAAAAGTTTTGTTTGGTTATCTTGCAATCCCGAGATAATCGTCTCCATGCTCCAAATCCATTTTAAAGCCATTTTTAAGGCATTTCGCGCATACATGAAATGAACACATTTTTCTCTAAAACTATAACAGATGCAAGATTGTCCTGTTTGGTGGAGATGATATTTAATAAAATAAGTAGAAATCCACTAAAAGTTTTGTTTGGTTATCTTGCAATCCCGAGATAATCGTCTCCATGCTCCAAATCCATTTTAAAGCCATTTTTAAGGCATTTCGCGCATACATGAAATGAACACATTTTTCTCCAAAACTATAACAGATGCAAGCTTGTCCTGTTTGGTGGAGATGATATTTAATAAAATAAGTAGAAATCCACTAAAAGTTTTGTTTGGTTATCTTGCAATCCCGAGATAATCGTCTCCATGCTCCAAATCCATTTTAAAGCCATTTTTAAGGCATTTCGCGCATACATGAAATGAACACATTTTTCTCCAAAACTATAACAGATGCAAGCTTGTCCTGTTTGGTGGAGATGATATTTAATAAAATAAGTAGAAATCCACTAAAAGTTTTGTTTGGTTATCTTGCAATCCCGAGATAATCGTCTCCATGCTCCAAATCCCTTTTAAAGCCATTTCAAAGGCATTTTGCGCATACATGAAATGAACACATTTTTCTCCAAAACTATAACACATGCAAGCTTGTCCTGTTTGGTGGAGATGATATTTAATAAAATAAGTAGAAATCCACTAAAAGTTTTGTTTGGTTATCTTGCAATCCCGAGATAATCGTCTCCATGCTCCAAATCCATTTTAAAGCCATTTTTAAGGCATTTCGCGCATACATGAAATGAACACATTTTTCTCCAAAACTATAACAGATGCAAGCTTGTCCTGTTTGGTGGAGATGATATTTAATAAAATAAGTAGAAATTTACTAAAAGTTTTGTTTGGTTATCTTGCAATCCCGAGATAATCGTCTCCATGCTCCAAATCCATTTTAAAGCCATTTTTAAGGCATTTCGCGCATACATGAAATGAACACATTTTTCTCCAAAACTATAACAGATGCAAGCTTGTCCTGTTTGGTGGAGATGATATTTAATAAAATAAGTAGAAATCCACTAAAAGTTTTGTTTGGTTATCTTGCAATCCCGAGATAATCGTCTCCATGCTCCAAATCCATTTTAAAGCCATTTCAAAGGCATTTTGCGCATACATGAAATGAACACATTTTTCTCCAAAACTATAACACATGCAAGCTTGTCCTGTTTGGTGGAGATGATATTTAATAAAATAAGTAGAAAACCACTAAAAGTTTTGTTTGGTTATCTTGCAATCCCGAGATAATCGTCTCCATGCTCCAAATCCATTTTAAAGCCATTTTTAAGGCATTTCGCGCATACATGAAATGAACACATTTTTCTCCAAAACTATAACAGATGCAAGCTTGTCCTGTTTGGTGGAGATGATATTTAATAAAATAAGTAGAAATCCACTAAAAGTTTTGTTTGGTTATCTTGCAATCCCGAGATAATCGTCTCCATGCTCCAAATCCATTTTAAAGCCATTTTTAAGGCATTTCGCGCATACATGAAATGAACACATTTTTCTCCAAAACTATAACAGATGCAAGCTTGTCCTGTTTGGTGGAGATGATATTTAATAAAATAAGTAGAAATCCACTAAAAGTTTTGTTTGGTTATCTTGCAATCCCGAGATAATCGTCTCCATGCTCCAAATCCATTTTAAAGCCATTTTTAAGGCATTTCGCGCATACATGAAATGAACACATTTTTCTCCAAAACTATAACAGATGCAAGCTTGTCCTGTTTGGTGGAGATGATATTTAATAAAATAAGTAGAAATCCACTAAAAGTTTTGTTTGGTTATCTTGCAATCCCGAGATAATCGTCTCCATGCTCCAAATCCATTTTAAAGCCATTTTTAAGGCATTTCGCGCATACATGAAATGAACACATTTTTCTCCAAAACTATAACAGATGCAAGCTTGTCCTGTTTGGTGGAGATGATATTTAATAAAATAAGTAGAAATCCACTAAAAGTTTTGTTTGGTTATATTGCAATCCCGAGATAATCGTCTTCATGCTCCAAATCCATTTTAAAGCCATTTTTAAGGCATTTCGCGCATACATGAAATGAACACATTTTTCTCCAAAACTATAACAGATGCAAGCTTGTCCTGTTTGGTGGAGATGATATTTAATAAAATAAGTAGAAATCCACTAAAAGTTTTGTTTGGTTATCTTGCAATCCCGAGATAATCGTCTCCATGCTCCAAATCCATTTTAAAGCCATTTTTAAGGCATTTCGCGCATACATGAAATGAACACATTTTTCTCCAAAACTATAACAGATGCAAGCTTGTCCTGTTTGGTGGAGATAATATTTAATAAAATAAGTAGAAATCTACTAAAAGTTTCGTTTGTTTATATTGCCATCCTGAGATAATCGTCTCCATGCTCCAAATCAATTTTAAAGCCATTTCAAAGGCATTTTGCGCATACATGAAATGAACACATTTTTCTCCAAAACTATAACACATGCAAGCTTGTCCTGTTTGGTGGAGATGATATTTAATAAAATAAGTAGAAATCCACTAAAAGTTTTGTTTGGTTATCTTGCAATCCCGAGATAATCGTCTCCATGCTCCAAATCCATTTTAAAGCCATTTTTAAGGCATTTCGCGCATACATGAAATGAACACATTTTTCTCCAAAACTATAACAGATGCAAGCTTGTCCTGTTTGGTGGAGATGATATTTAATAAAATAAGTAGAAATCCACTAAAAGTTTTGTTTGGTTATCTTCCAATCCCGAGATAATCGTCTCCATGCTCCAAATCCATTTTAAAGCCATTTTTAAGGCATTTCGCGCATACATGAAATGAACACATTTTTCTCCAAAACTATAACAGATGCAAGCTTGTCCTGTTTGGTGGAGATAATATTTAATAAAATAAGTAGAAATCTACTAAAAGTTTCGTTTGTTTATATTGCCATCCTGAGATAATCGTCTCCATGCTCCAAATCCATTTTAAAGCCATTTCAAAGGCATTTTGCGCATACATGAAATGAACACATTTTTCTCCAAAACTATAACACATGCAAGCTTGTCCTGTTTGGTGGAGATGATATTTAATAAAATAAGTAGAAATCCACTAAAAGTTTTGTTTGGTTATTTTGCAATCCCGAGATAATCGTCTCCATGCTCCAAATCCATTTTAAAGCCATTTTTAAGGCATTTCGCGCATACATGAAATGAACACATTTTTCTCTAAAACTATAACAGATGCAAGCTTGTCCTGTTTGGTGGAGATGATATTTAATAAAATAAGTAGAAATCCACTAAAAGTTTTGTTTGGTTATCTTGCAATCCCGAGATAATCGTCTCCATGCTCCAAATCCATTTTAAAGCCATTTTTAAGGCATTTCGCGCATACATGAAATGAACACATTTTTCTCCAAAACTATAACAGATGCAAGCTTGTCCTGTTTGGTGGAGATGATATTTAATAAAATAAGTAGAAATCCACTAAAAGTTTTGTTTGGTTATCTTGCAATCCCGAGATAATCGTCTCCATGCTCCAAATCCATTTTAAAGCCATTTTTAAGGCATTTCGCGCATACATGAAATGAACACATTTTTCTCCAAAACTATAACAGATGCAAGCTTGTCCTGTTTGGTGGAGATGATATTTAATAAAATAAGTAGAAATCCACTAAAAGTTTTGTTTGGTTATCTTGCAATCCCGAGATAATCGTCTCCATGCTCCAAATCCATTTTAAAGCCATTTTTAAGGCATTTCGCGCATACATGAAATGAACACATTTTTCTCCAAAACTATAACAGATGCAAGCTTGTCCTGTTTGGTGGAGATAATATTTAATAAAATAAGTAGAAATCTACTAAAAGTTTCGTTTGTTTATATTGCCATCCTGAGATAATCGTCTCCATGCTCCAAATCCATTTTAAAGCCATTTCAAAGGCATTTTGCGCATACATGAAATGAACACATTTTTCTCCAAAACTATAACACATGCAAGCTTGTCCTGTTTGGTGGAGATGATATTTAATAAAATAAGTAGAAATCCACTAAAAGTTTTGTTTGGTTATCTTGCAATCCCGAGATAATCGTCTCCATGCTCCAAATCCATTTTAAAGCCATTTTTAAGGCATTTCGCGCATACATGAAATGAACACATTTTTCTCTAAAACTATAACAGATGCAAGCTTGTCCTGTTTGGTGGAGATGATATTTAATAAAATAAGTAGAAATCCACTAAAAGTTTTGTTTGGTTATCTTGCAATCCCGAGATAATCGTCTCCATGCTCCAAATCCATTTTAAAGCCATTTTTAAGGCATTTCGCGCATACATGAAATGAACACATTTTTCTCCAAAACTATAACAGATGCAAGCTTGTCCTGTTTGGTGGAGATGATATTTAATAAAATAAGTAGAAATCCACTAAAAGTTTTGTTTGGTTATCTTGCAATCCCGAGATAATCGTCTCCATGCTCCAAATCCATTTTAAAGCCATTTTTAAGGCATTTCGCGCATACATGAAATGAACACATTTTTCTCCAAAACTATAACAGATGCAAGCTTGTTCTGTTTGGTGGAGATGATATTTAATAAAATAAGTAGAAATCCACTAAAAGTTTTGTTTGGTTATCTTGCAATCCCGAGATAATCGTCTCCATGCTCCAAATCCATTTTAAAGCCATTTCAAAGGCATTTTGCGCATACATGAAATGAACACATTTTTCTCCAAAACTATAACACATGCAAGCTTGTCCTGTTTGGTGGAGATGATATTTAATAAAATAAGTAGAAATCCACTAAAAGTTTTGTTTGGTTATCTTGCAATCCCGAGATAATCGTCTCCATGCTCCAAATCCATTTTAAAGCCATTTTTAAGGCATTTCGCGCATACATGAAATGAACACATTTTTCTCCAAAACTATAACAGATGCAAGCTTGTCCTGTTTGGTGGAGATGATATTTAATAAAATAAGTAGAAATCCACTAAAAGTTTTGTTTGGTTATCTTGCAATCCCGAGATAATCGTCTCCATGCTCCAAATCCATTTTAAAGCCATTTTTAAGGCATTTCGCGCATACATGAAATGAACACATTTTTCTCCAAAACTATAACAGATGCAAGCTTGTCCTGTTTGGTGGAGATGATATTTAATAAAATAAGTAGAAATCCACTAAAAGTTTTGTTTGGTTATCTTGCAATACCGAGATAATCGTCTCCATGCTCCAAATCCATTTTAAAGCCATTTCAAAGGCATTTTGCGCATACATGAAATGAACACATTTTTCTCCAAAACTATAACACATGCAAGCTTGTCCTGTTTGGTGGAGATGATATTTAATAAAATAAGTAGAAAACCACTAAAAGTTTTGTTTGGTTATCTTGCAATCCCGAGATAATCGTCTCCATGCTCCAAATCCATTTTAAAGCCATTTTTAAGGCATTTCGCGCATACATGAAATGAACACATTTTTCTCCAAAACTATAACAGATGCAAGCTTGTCCTGTTTGGTGGAGATGATATTTAATAAAATAAGTAGAAATCCACTAAAAGTTTTGTTTGGTTATCTTGCAATCCCGAGATAATCGTCTCCATGCTCCAAATCCATTTTAAAGCCATTTTTAAGGCATTTTGCGCATACATGAAATGAACACATTTTTCTCCAAAACTATAACAGATGCAAGCTTGTCCTGTTTGGTGGAGATGATATTTAATAAAATAAGTAGAAATCCACTAAAAGTTTTGTTTGGTTATCTTGCAATCCCGAGATAATCGTCTCCATGCTCCAAATCCATTTTAAAGCCATTTTTAAGGCATTTCGCGCATACATGAAGTGAACACATTTTTCTCCAAAACTATAACAGATGCAAGCTTGTCCTGTTTGGTGGAGATGATATTTAATAAAATAAGTAGAAATCCACTAAAAGTTTTGTTTGGTTATCTTGCAATCCCGAGATAATCGTCTCCATGCTCCAAATCCATTTTAAAGCCATTTTTAAGGCATTTCGCGCATACATGAAATGAACACATTTTTCTCCAAAACTATAACAGATGCAAGCTTGTCCTGTTTGGTGGAGATGATATTTAATAAAATAAGTAGAAATCCACTAAAAGTTTTGTTTGGTTATATTGCAATCCCGAGATAATCGTCTCCATGCTCCAAATCCATTTTAAAGCCATTTTTAAGGCATTTCGCGCATACATGAAATGAACACATTTTTCTCCAAAACTATAACAGATGCAAGCTTGTCCTGTTTGGTGGAGATAATATTTAATAAAATAAGTAGAAATCTACTAAAAGTTTCGTTTGTTTATATTGCCATCCTGAGATAATCGTCTCCATGCTCCAAATCCATTTTAAAGCCATTTCAAAGGCATTTTGCGCATACATGAAATGAACACATTTTTCTCCAAAACTATAACACATGCAAGCTTGTCCTGTTTGGTGGAGATGATATTTAATAAAATAAGTAGAAATCCACTAAAAGTTTTGTTTGGTTATCTTGCAATCCCGAGATAATCGTCTCCATGCTCCAAATCCATTTTAAAGCCATTTTTAAGGCATTTCGCGCATACATGAAATGAACACATTTTTCTCTAAAACTATAACAGATGCAAGCTTGTCCTGTTTGGTGGAGATGATATTTAATAAAATAAGTAGAAATCCACTAAAAGTTTTGTTTGGTTATCTTGCAATCCCGAGATAATCGTCTCCATGCTCCAAATCCATTTTAAAGCCATTTTTAAGGCATTTCGCGCATACATGAAATGAACACATTTTTCTCCAAAACTATAACAGATGCAAGCTTGTCCTGTTTGGTGGAGATGATATTTAATAAAATAAGTAGAAATCCACTAAAAGTTTTGTTTGGTTATCTTGCAATCCCGAGATAATCGTCTCCATGCTCCAAATCCATTTTAAAGCCATTTTTAAGGCATTTCGCGCATACATGAAATGAACACATTTTTCTCCAAAACTATAACAGATGCAAGCTTGTCCTGTTTGGTGGAGATGATATTTAATAAAATAAGTAGAAATCCACTAAAAGTTTTGTTTGGTTATCTTGCAATCCCGAGATAATCGTCTCCATGCTCCAAATCCATTTTAAAGCCATTTCAAAGGCATTTTGCGCATACATGAAATGAACACATTTTTCTCCAAAACTATAACACATGCAAGCTTGTCCTGTTTGGTGGAGATGATATTTAATAAAATAAGTAGAAATCCACTAAAAGTTTTGTTTGGTTATCTTGCAATCCCGAGATAATCGTCTCCATGCTCCAAATCCATTTTAAAGCCATTTTTAAGGCATTTCGCGCATACATGAAATGAACACATTTTTCTCCAAAACTATAACAGATGCAAGCTTGTCCTGTTTGGTGGAGATGATATTTAATAAAATAAGTAGAAATCCACTAAAAGTTTTGTTTGGTTATCTTGCAATCCCGAGATAATCGTCTCCATGCTCCAAATCCATTTTAAAGCCATTTTTAAGGCATTTCGCGCATACATGAAATGAACACATTTTTCTCCAAAACTATAACAGATGCAAGCTTGTCCTGTTTGGTGGAGATGATATTTAATAAAATAAGTAGAAATCCACTAAAAGTTTTGTTTGGTTATCTTGCAATCCCGAGATAATCGTCTCCATGCTCCAAATCCATTTTAAAGCCATTTTTAAGGCATTTCGCGCATACATGAAATGAACACATTTTTCTCCAAAACTATAACAGATGCAAGCTTGTCCTGTTTGGTGGAGATGATATTTAATAAAATAAGTAGAAATCCACTAAAAGTTTTGTTTGGTTATCTTGCAATCCCGAGATAATCGTCTCCATGCTCCAAATCCATTTTAAAGCCATTTTTAAGGCATTTCGCGCATACATGAAATGAACACATTTTTCTCCAAAACTATAACAGATGCAAGCTTGTCCTGTTTGGTGGAGATGATATTTAATAAAATAAGTAGAAATCCACTAAAAGTTTTGTTTGGTTATCTTGCAATCCCGAGATAATCGTCTCCATGCTCCAAATCCATTTTAAAGCCATTTTTAAGGCATTTCGCGCATACATGAAATGAACACATTTTTCTCCAAAACTATAACAGATGCAAGCTTGTCCTGTTTGGTGGAGATGATATTTAATAAAATAAGTAGAAATCCACTAAAAGTTTTGTTTGGTTATCTTGCAATCCCGAGATAATCGTCTCCATGCTCCAAATCCATTTTAAAGCCATTTTTAAGGCATTTCGCGCATACATGAAATGAACACATTTTTCTCCAAAACTATAACAGATGCAAGCTTGTCCTGTTTGGTGGAGATGATATTTAATAAAATAAGTAGAAATCCACTAAAAGTTTTGTTTGGTTATCTTGCAATCCCGAGATAATCGTCTCCGTGCTCCAAATCCATTTTAAAGCCATTTTTAAGGCATTTCGCGCATACATGAAATGAACACATTTTTCTCCAAAACTATAACAGATGCAAGCTTGTCCTGTTTGGTGGAGATCATATTTAATAAAATAAGTAGAAATCTACTAAAAGTTTCGTTTGTTTATATTGCCATCCTGAGATAATCGTCTCCATGCTCCAAATCCATTTTAAAGCCATTTCAAAGGCATTTTGCGCATACATGAAATGAACACATTTTTCTCCAAAACTATAACACATGCAAGCTTGTCCTGTTTGGTGGAGATGATATTTAATAAAATAAGTAGAAAACCACTAAAAGTTTTGTTTGGTTATCTTGCAATCCCGAGATAATCGTCTCCATGCTCCAAATCCATTTTAAAGCCATTTTTAAGGCATTTCGCGCATACATGAAATGAACACATTTTTCTCCAAAACTATAACAGATGCAAGCTTGTCCTGTTTGGTGGAGATGATATTTAATAAAATAAGTAGAAATCCACTAAAAGTTTTGTTTGGTTATCTTGCAATCCCGAGATAATCGTCTCCATGCTCCAAATCCATTTTAAAGCCATTTTTAAGGCATTTCGCGCATACATGAAATGAACACATTTTTCTCCAAAACTATAACAGATGCAAGCTTGTCCTGTTTGGTGGAGATGATATTTAATAAAATAAGTAGAAATCCACTAAAAGTTTTGTTTGGTTATCTTGCAATCCCGAGATAATCGTCTCCATGCTCCAAATCCATTTTAAAGCCATTTTTAAGGCATTTCGCGCATACATGAAATGAACACATTTTTCTCCAAAACTATAACAGATGCAAGCTTGTCCTGTTTGGTGGAGATGATATTTAATAAAATAAGTAGAAATCCACTAAAAGTTTTGTTTGGTTATCTTGCAATCCCGAGATAATCGTCTCCATGCTCCAAATCCATTTTAAAGCCATTTTTAAGGCATTTCGCACATACATGAAATGAACACATTTTTCATCAAAACTATAACAGATGCAAGCTTGTCCTGTTTGGTGGAGATAATATTTAATAAAATAAGTAGAAATCTACTAAAAGTTTCGTTTGTTTATATTGCCATCCTGAGATAATCGTCTCCATACTCCAAATCCATTTTAAAGCCATTTCAAAGGCATTTTGCGCATACATGAAATGAACACATTTTTCTCCAAAACTATAACACATGCAAGCTTGTCCTGTTTGGTGGAGATGATATTTAATAAAATAAGTAGAAATCCACTAAAAGTTTTGTTTGGTTATCTTGCAATCCCGAGATAATCGTCTCCATGCTCCAAATCCATTTTAAAGCCATTTTTAAGGCATTTCGCGCATACATGAAATGAACACATTTTTCTCCAAAACTATAACAGATGCAAGCTTGTCCTGTTTGGTGGAGATGATATTTAATAAAATAAGTAGAACTCCACTAAAAGTTTTGTTTGGTTATCTTGCAATCCCGAGATAATCGTCTCCATGCTCCAAATCCATTTTAAAGCCATTTTTAAGGCATTTCGCGCATACATGAAATGAACACATTTTTCTCCAAAACTATAACACATGCAAGCTTGTCCTGTTTGGTGGAGATGATATTTAATAAAATAAGTAGAAATCCACTAAAAGTTTTGTTTGGTTATCTTGCAATCCCGAGATAATCGTCTCCATGCTCCAAATCCATTTTAAAGCCATTTCAAAGGCATTTTGCGCATACATGAAATGAACACATTTTTCTCCAAAACTATAACACATGCAAGCTTGTCCTGTTTGGTGGAGATGATATTTAATAAAATAAGTAGAAATCCACTAAAAGTTTTGTTTGGTTATCTTGCAATCCCGAGATAATCGTCTCCATGCTCCAAATCCATTTTAAAGCCATTTTTAAGGCATTTCGCGCATACATGAAATGAACACATTTTTCTCCAAAACTATAACAGATGCAAGCTTGTCCTGTTTGGTGGAGATGATATTTAATAAAATAAGTAGAAATCCATTAAAAGTTTTGTTTGGTTATCTTGCAATCCCGAGATAATCGTCTCCATGCTCCAAATCCATTTTAAAGCCATTTTTAAGGCATTTCGCGCATACATGAAATGAACACATTTTTCTCCAAAACTATAACAGATGCAAGCTTGTCCTGTTTGGTGGAGATGATATTTAATAAAATAAGTAGAAATCCACTAAAAGTTTTGTTTGGTTATCTTGCAATCCCGAGATAATCGTCTCCATGCTCCAAATCCATTTTAAAGCCATTTTTAAGGCATTTCGCGCATACATGAAATGAACACATTTTTCTCCAAAACTATAACAGATGCAAGCTTGTCCTGTTTGGTGGAGATGATATTTAATAAAATAAGTAGAAATCCATTAAAAGTTTTGTTTGGTTATATTGCAATCCCGAGATAATCGTCTTCATGCTCCAAATCCATTTTAAAGCCATTTTTAAGGCATTTCGCGCATACATGAAATGAACACATTTTTCTCCAAAACTATAACAGATGCAAGCTTGTCCTGTTTGGTGGAGATGATATTTAATAAAATAAGTAGAAATCCACTAAAAGTTTTGTTTGGTTATCTTGCAATCCCGAGATAATCGTCTCCATGCTCCAAATCCATTTTAAAGCCATTTTTAAGGCATTTCGCGCATACATGAAATGAACACATTTTTCTCCAAAACTATAACAGATGCAAGCTTGTCCTGTTTGGTGGAGATGATATTTAATAAAATAAGTAGAAATCCACTAAAAGTTTTGTTTGGTTATCTTGCAATCCCGAGATAATCGTCTCCATGCTCCAAATCCATTTTAAAGCCATTTTTAAGGCATTTCGCGCATACATGAAATGAACACATTTTTCTCCAAAACTATAACAGATGCAAGCTTGTCCTGTTTGGTGGAGATAATATTTAATAAAATAAGTAGAAATAAACTAAAAGTTTCGTTTGTTTATATTGCCATCCTGAGATAATCGTCTCCATGCTCCAAATCCATTTTAAAGCCATTTCAAAGGCATTTTGCGCATACATGAAATGAACACATTTTTCTCCAAAACTATAACACATGCAAGCTTGTCCTGTTTGGTGGAGATGATATTTAATAAAATAAGTAGAAATCCACTAAAAGTTTTGTTTGGTTATCTTGCAATCCCGAGATAATCGTCTCCATGCTCCAAATCCATTTTAAAGCCATTTTTAAGGCATTTCGCGCATACATGAAATGAACACATTTTTCTCTAAAACTATAACAGATGCAAGCTTGTCCTGTTTGGTGGAGATGATATTTAATAAAATAAGTAGAAATCCACTAAAAGTTTTGTTTGGTTATCTTGCAATCCCGAGATAATCGTCTCCATGCTCCAAATCCATTTTAAAGCCATTTTTAAGGCATTTCGCGCATACATGAAATGAACACATTTTTCTCCAAAACTATAACAGATGCAAGCTTGTCCTGTTTGGTGGAGATGATATTTAATAAAATAAGTAGAAATCCACTAAAAGTTTTGTTTGGTTATCTTGCAATCCCGAGATAATCGTCTCCATGCTCCAAATCCATTTTAAAGCCATTTTTAAGGCATTTCGCGCATACATGAAATGAACACATTTTTCTCCAAAACTATAACAGATGCAAGCTTGTCCTGTTTGGTGGAGATGATATTTAATAAAATAAGTAGAAATCCACTAAAAGTTTTGTTTGGTTATCTTGCAATCCCGAGATAATCGTCTCCATGCTCCAAATCCATTTTAAAGCCATTTTTAAGGCATTTCGCGCATACATGAAATGAACACATTTTTCTCCAAAACTATAACAGATGCAAGCTTGTCCTGTTTGGTGGAGATGATATTTAATAAAATAAGTAGAAATCCACTAAAAGTTTTGTTCGGTTATCTTGCAATCCCGAGATAATCGTCTCCATGCTCCAAATCCATTTTAAAGCCATTTTTAAGGCATTTCGCGCATACATGAAATGAACACATTTTTCTCCAAAACTATAACAGATGCAAGCTTGTCCTGTTTGGTGGAGATGATATTTAATAAAATAAGTAGAAATCCACTAAAAGTTTTATTTGGTTATCTTGCAATCCCGAGATAATCGTCTCCATGCTCCAAATCCATTTTAAAGCCATTTTTAAGGCATTTCGCGCATACATGAAATGAACACATTTTTCTCCAAAACTATAACAGATGCAAGCTTGTCCTGTTTGGTGGAGATGATATTTAATAAAATAAGTAGAAATCCACTAAAAGTTTTGTTTGGTTATCTTGCAATCCCGAGATAATCGTCTCCATGCTCCAAATCCATTTTAAAGCCATTTTTAAGGCATTTCGCGCATACATGAAATGAACACATTTTTCTCCAAAACTATAACAGATGCAAGCTTGTCCTGTTTGGTGGAGATGATATTTAATAAAATAAGTAGAAATCCACTAAAAGTTTTGTTTGGTTATATTGCAATCCCGAGATAATCGTCTCCATGCTCCAAATCCATTTTAAAGCCATTTTTAAGGCATTTCGCGCATACATGAAATGAACACATTTTTCTCCAAAACTATAACAGATGCAAGCTTGTCCTGTTTGGTGGAGATGATATTTAATAAAATAAGTAGAAATCCACTAAAAGTTTTGTTTGGTTATCTTGCAATCCCGAGATAATCGTCTCCATGCTCCAAATCCATTTTAAAGCCATTTTTAAGGCATTTCGCGCATACATGAAATGAACACATTTTTCTCCAAAACTATAACAGATGCAAGCTTGTCCTGTTTGGTGGAGATGATATTTAATAAAATAAGTAGAAAGCCACTAAAAGTTTTGTTTGGTTATCTTGCAATCCCGAGATAATCGTCTCCATGCTCCAAATCCATTTTAAAGCCATTTTTAAGGCATTTCGCGCATACATGAAATGAACACATTTTTCTCCAAAACTATAACAGATGCAAGCTTGTCCTGTTTGGTGGAGATGATATTTAATAAAATAAGTAGAAATCCACTAAAAGTTTTGTTTGGTTATATTGCAATCCCGAGATAATCGTCTTCATGCTCCAAATCCATTTTAAAGCCATTTTTAAGGCATTTCGCGCATACATGAAATGAACACATTTTTCTCCAAAACTATAACAGATGCAAGCTTGTCCTGTTTGGTGGAGATGATATTTAATAAAATAAGTAGAAATCCACTAAAAGTTTTGTTTGGTTATCTTGCAATCCCGAGATAATCGTCTCCATGCTCCAAATCCATTTTAAAGCCATTTTTAAGGCATTTCGCGCATACATGAAATGAACACATTTTTCTCCAAAACTATAACAGATGCAAGCTTGTCCTGTTTGGTGGAGATGATATTTAATAAAATAAGTAGAAATCCACTAAAAGTTTTGTTTGGTTATCTTGCAATCCCGAGATAATCGTCTCCATGCTCCAAATCCATTTTAAAGCCATTTCAAAGGCATTTTGCGCATACATGAAATGAACACATTTTTCTCCAAAACTATAACACATGCAAGCTTGTCCTGTTTGGTGGAGATGATATTTAATAAAATAAGTAGAAGTCCACTAAAAGTTTTGTTTGGTTATCTTGCAATCCCGAGATAATCGTCTCCATGCTCCAAATCCATTTTAAAGCCATTTTTAAGGCATTTCGCGCATACATGAAATGAACACATTTTTCTCCAAAACTATAACAGATGCAAGCTTGTCCTGTTTGGTGGAGATGATATTTAATAAAATAAGTAGAAATCCATTAAAAGTTTTGTTTGGTTATCTTGCAATCCCGAGATAATCGTCTCCATGCTCCAAATCCATTTTAAAGCCATTTTTAAGGCATTTCGCGCATACATGAAATGAACACATTTTTCTCCAAAACTATAACAGATGCAAGCTTGTCCTGTTTGGTGGAGATGATATTTAATAAAATAAGTAGAAATCCACTAAAAGTTTTGTTTGGTTATCTTGCAATCCCGAGATAATCGTCTCCATGCTCCAAATCCATTTTAAAGCCATTTTTAAGGCATTTCGCGCATACATGAAATGAACACATTTTTCTCCAAAACTATAACAGATGCAAGCTTGTCCTGTTTGGTGGAGATGATATTTAATAAAATAAGTAGAAATCCATTAAAAGTTTTGTTTGGTTATATTGCAATCCCGAGATAATCGTCTTCATGCTCCAAATCCATTTTAAAGCCATTTTTAAGGCATTTCGCGCATACATGAAATGAACACATTTTTCTCCAAAACTATAACAGATGCAAGCTTGTCCTGTTTGGTGGAGATGATATTTAATAAAATAAGTAGAAATCCACTAAAAGTTTTGTTTGGTTATCTTGCAATCCCGAGATAATCGTCTCCATGCTCCAAATCCATTTTAAAGCCATTTTTAAGGCATTTCGCGCATACATGAAATGAACACATTTTTCTCCAAAACTATAACAGATGCAAGCTTGTCCTGTTTGGTGGAGATAATATTTAATAAAATAAGTAGAAATCTACTAAAAGTTTCGTTTGTTTATATTGCCATCCTGAGATAATCGTCTCCATGCTCCAAATCCATTTTAAAGCCATTTCAAAGGCATTTTGCGCATACATGAAATGAACACATTTTTCTCCAAAACTATAACACATGCAAGCTTGTCCTGTTTGGTGGAGATGATATTTAATAAAATAAGTAGAAATCCACTAAAAGTTTTGTTTGGTTATCTTGCAATCCCGAGATAATCGTCTCCATGCTCCAAATCCATTTTAAAGCCATTTTTAAGGCATTTCGCGCATACATGAAATGAACACATTTTTCTCCAAAACTATAACAGATGCAAGCTTGTCCTGTTTGGTGGAGATGATATTTAATAAAATAAGTAGAAATCCACTAAAAGTTTTGTTTGGTTATCTTGCAATCCCGAGATAATCGTCTCCATGCTCCAAATCCATTTTAAAGCCATTTTTAAGGCATTTCGCGCATACATGAAATGAACACATTTTTCTCCAAAACTATAACAGATGCAAGCTTGTCCTGTTTGGTGGAGATAATATTTAATAAAATAAGTAGAAATCTACTAAAAGTTTCGTTTGTTTATATTGGCATCCTGAGATAATCGTCTCCATGCTCCAAATCCATTTTAAAGCCATTTCAAAGGCATTTTGCGCATACATGAAATGAACACATTTTTCTCCAAAACTATAACACATGCAAGCTTGTCCTGTTTGGTGGAGATGATATTTAATAAAATAAGTAGAAATCCACTAAAAGTTTTGTTTGGTTATCTTGCAATCCCGAGATAATCGTCTCCATGCTCCAAATCCATTTTAAAGCCATTTTTAAGGCATTTCGCGCATACATGAAATGAACACATTTTTCTCTAAAACTATAACAGATGCAAGCTTGTCCTGTTTGGTGGAGATGATATTTAATAAAATAAGTAGAAATCCACTAAAAGTTTTGTTTGGTTATCTTGCAATCCCGAGATAATCGTCTCCATGCTCCAAATCCATTTTAAAGCCATTTTTAAGGCATTTCGCGCATACATGAAATGAACACATTTTTCTCCAAAACTATAACAGATGCAAGCTTGTCCTGTTTGGTGGAGATGATATTTAATAAAATAAGTAGAAATCCACTAAAAGTTTTGTTTGGTTATCTTGCAATCCCGAGATAATCGTCTCCATGCTCCAAATCCATTTTAAAGCCATTTTTAAGGCATTTCGCGCATACATGAAATGAACACATTTTTCTCCAAAACTATAACAGATGCAAGCTTGTCCTGTTTGGTGGAGATGATATTTAATAAAATAAGTAGAAATCCACTAAAAGTTTTGTTTGGTTATCTTGCAATCCCGAGATAATCGTCTCCATGCTCCAAATCCATTTTAAAGCCATTTTTAAGGCATTTCGCGCATACATGAAATGAACACATTTTTCTCCAAAACTATAACAGATGCAAGCTTGTCCTGTTTGGTGGAGATGATATTTAATAAAATAAGTAGAAATCCACTAAAAGTTTTGTTCGGTTATCTTGCAATCCCGAGATAATCGTCTCCATGCTCCAAATCCATTTTAAAGCCATTTTTAAGGCATTTCGCGCATACATGAAATGAACACATTTTTCTCCAAAACTATAACAGATGCAAGCTTGTCCTGTTTGGTGGAGATGATATTTAATAAAATAAGTAGAAATCCACTAAAAGTTTTATTTGGTTATCTTGCAATCCCGAGATAATCGTCTCCATGCTCCAAATCCATTTTAAAGCCATTTTTAAGGCATTTCGCGCATACATGAAATGAACACATTTTTCTCCAAAACTATAACAGATGCAAGCTTGTCCTGTTTGGTGGAGATGATATTTAATAAAATAAGTAGAAATCCACTAAAAGTTTTGTTTGGTTATCTTGCAATCCCGAGATAATCGTCTCCATGCTCCAAATCCATTTTAAAGCCATTTTTAAGGCATTTCGCGCATACATGAAATGAACACATTTTTCTCCAAAACTATAACAGATGCAAGCTTGTCCTGTTTGGTGGAGATGATATTTAATAAAATAAGTAGAAATCCACTAAAAGTTTTGTTTGGTTATATTGCAATCCCGAGATAATCGTCTCCATGCTCCAAATCCATTTTAAAGCCATTTTTAAGGCATTTCGCGCATACATGAAATGAACACATTTTTCTCCAAAACTATAACAGATGCAAGCTTGTCCTGTTTGGTGGAGATGATATTTAATAAAATAAGTAGAAATCCACTAAAAGTTTTGTTTGGTTATCTTGCAATCCCGAGATAATCGTCTCCATGCTCCAAATCCATTTTAAAGCCATTTTTAAGGCATTTCGCGCATACATGAAATGAACACATTTTTCTCCAAAACTATAACAGATGCAAGCTTGTCCTGTTTGGTGGAGATGATATTTAATAAAATAAGTAGAAATCCACTAAAAGTTTTGTTTGGTTATCTTGCAATCCCGAGATAATCGTCTCCATGCTCCAAATCCATTTTAAAGCCATTTTTAAGGCATTTTGCGCATACATGAAATGAACACATTTTTCTCCAAAACTATAACAGATGCAAGCTTGTCCTGTTTGGTGGAGATGATATTTAATAAAATAAGTAGAAATCCACTAAAAGTTTTGTTTGGTTATATTGCAATCCCAAAATAATCGTCTTCATGCTCCAAATCCATTTTAAAGCCATTTTTAAGGCATTTCGCGCATACATGAAATGAACACATTTTTCTCCAAAACTATAACAGATGCAAGCTTGTCCTGTTTGGTGGAGATGATATTTAATAAAATAAGTAGAAATCCACTAAAAGTTTTGTTTGGTTATCTTGCAATCCCGAGATAATCGTCTCCATGCTCCAAATCCATTTTAAAGCCATTTTTAAGGCATTTCGCGCATACATGAAATGAACACATTTTTCTCCAAAACTATAACAGATGCAAGCTTGTCCTGTTTAGTGGAGATAATATTTAATAAAATAAGTAGAAATCTACTAAAAGTTTCGTTTGTTTATATTGCCATCCTGAGATAATCGTCTCCATGCTCCAAATCCATTTTAAAGCCATTTCAAAGGCATTTTGCGCATACATGAAATGAACACATTTTTCTCCAAAACTATAACACATGCAAGCTTGTCCTGTTTGGTGGAGATGATATTTAATAAAATAAGTAGAAATCCACTAAAAGTTTTGTTTGGTTATCTTGCAATCCCGAGATAATCGTCTCCATGCTCCAAATCCATTTTAAAGCCATTTTTAAGGCATTTCGCGCATACATGAAATGAACACATTTTTCTCCAAAACTATAACAGATGCAAGCTTGTCCTGTTTGGTGGAGATGATATTTAATAAAATAAGTAGAAATCCACTAAAAGTTTTGTTTGGTTATCTTGCAATCCCGAGATAATCGTCTCCATGCTCCAAATCCATTTTAAAGCCATTTTTAAGGCATTTCGCGCATACATGAAATGAACACATTTTTCTCCAAAACTATAACAGATGCAAGCTTGTCCTGTTTGGTGGAGATAATATTTAATAAAATAAGTAGAAATCTACTAAAAGTTTCGTTTGTTTATATTGCCATCCTGAGATAATCGTCTCCATGCTCCAAATCCATTTTAAAGCCATTTCAAAGGCATTTTGCGCATACATGAAATGAACACATTTTTCTCCAAAAGTATAACACATGCAAACTTGTCCTGTTTGGTGGAGATGATATTTAATAAAATAAGTAGAAATCCACTAAAAGTTTTGTTTGGTTATCTTGCAATCCCGAGATAATCGTCTCCATGCTCCAAATCCATTTTAAAGCCATTTTTAAGGCATTTCGCGCATACATGAAATGAACACATTTTTCTCCAAAACTATAACAGATGCAAGCTTGTCCTGTTTGGTGGAGATGATATTTAATAAAATAAGTAGAAATCCACTAAAAGTTTTGTTTGGTTATCTTGCAATCCCGAGATAATCGTCTCCATGCTCCAAATCCATTTTAAAGCCATTTTTAAGGCATTTCGCGCATACATGAAATGAACACATTTTTCTCCAAAACTATAACAGATGCAAGCTTGTCCTGTTTGGTGGAGATCATATTTAATAAAATAAGTAGAAATCTACTAAAAGTTTCGTTTGTTTATATTGCCATCCTGAGATAATCGTCTCCATGCTCCAAATCCATTTTAAAGCCATTTCAAAGGCATTTTGCGCATACATGAAATGAACACATTTTTCTCCAAAACTATAACACATGCAAGCTTGTCCTGTTTGGTGGAGATGATATTTAATAAAATAAGTAGAAAACCACTAAAAGTTTTGTTCGGTTATCTTGCAATCCCGAGATAATCGTCTCCATGCTCCAAATCCATTTTAAAGCCATTTTTAAGGCATTTCGCGCATACATGAAATGAACACATTTTTCTCCAAAACTATAACAGATGCAAGCTTGTCCTGTTTGGTGGAGATGATATTTAATAAAATAAGTAGAAATCCACTAAAAGTTTTGTTTGGTTATCTTGCAATCCCGAGATAATCGTCTCCATGCTCCAAATCCATTTTAAAGCCATTTTTAAGGCATTTCGCGCATACATGAAATGAACACATTTTTCTCCAAAACTATAACAGATGCAAGCTTGTCCTGTTTGGTGGAGATGATATTTAATAAAATAAGTAGAAATCCACTAAAAGTTTTGTTTGGTTATCTTGCAATCCCGAGATAATCGTCTCCATGCTCCAAATCCATTTTAAAGCCATTTTTAAGGCATTTCGCGCATACATGAAATGAACACATTTTTCTCCAAAACTATAACAGATGCAAGCTTGTCCTGTTTGGTGGAGATGATATTTAATAAAATAAGTAGAAATCCACTAAAAGTTTTGTTTGGTTATCTTGCAATCCCGAGATAATCGTCTCCATGCTCCAAATCCATTTTAAAGCCATTTTTAAGGCATTTCGCGCATACATGAAATGAACACATTTTTCTCCAAAACTATAACAAATGCAAGCTTGTCCTGTTTGGTGGAGATGATATTTAATAAAATAAGTAGAAATCCACTAAAAGTTTTGTTTGGTTATATTGCAATCCCGAGATAATCGTCTCCATGCTCCAAATCCATTTTAAAGCCATTTTTAAGGCATTTCGCGCATACATGAAATGAACACATTTTTCTCCAAAACTATAACAGATGCAAGCTTGTCCTGTTTGGTGGAGATGATATTTAATAAAATAAGTAGAAATCCACTAAAAGTTTTGTTTGGTTATCTTGCAATCCCGAGATAATCGTCTCCATGCTCCAAATCCATTTTAAAGCCATTTTTAAGGCATTTCGCGCATACATGAAATGAACACATTTTTCTCCAAAACTATAACAGATGCAAGCTTGTCCTGTTTGGTGGAGATGATATTTAATAAAATAAGTAGAAATCCACTAAAAGTTTTGTTTGGTTATCTTGCAATCCCGAGATAATCGTCTCCATGCTCCAAATCCATTTTAAAGCCATTTTTAAGGCATTTCGCGCATACATGAAATGAACACATTTTTCTCCAAAACTATAACAGATGCAAGCTTGTCCTGTTTGGTGGAGATGATATTTAATAAAATAAGTAGAAATCCACTAAAAGTTTTGTTTGGTTATATTGCAATCCCGAGATAATCGTCTCCATGCTCCAAATCCATTTTAAAGCCATTTTTAAGGCATTTCGCGCATACATGAAATGAACACATTTTTCTCCAAAACTATAACAGATGCAAGCTTGTCCTGTTTGGTGGAGATGATATTTAATAAAATAAGTAGAAATCCACTAAAAGTTTTGTTTGGTTATCTTGCAATCCCGAGATAATCGTCTCCATGCTCCAAATCCATTTTAAAGCCATTTTTAAGGCATTTCGCGCATACATGAAATGAACACATTTTTCTCCAAAACTATAACAGATGCAAGCTTGTCCTGTTTGGTGGAGATGATATTTAATAGAATAAGTAGAAATCCACTAAAAGTTTTGTTTGGTTATCTTGCAATCCCGAGATAATCGTCTCCATGCTCCAAATCCATTTTAAAGCCATTTTTAAGGCATTTCGCGCATACATGAAATGAACACATTTTTCTCCAAAACTATAACAGATGCAAGCTTGTCCTGTTTGGTGGAGATGATATTTAATAAAATAAGTAGAAATCCACTAAAAGTTTTGTATGGTTATCTTGCAATCCCGAGATAATCGTCTCCATGCTCCAAATCCATTTTAAAGCCATTTTTAAGGCATTTCGCGCATACATGAAATGAACACATTTTTCTCCAAAACTATAACAGATGCAAGCTTGTCCTGTTTGGTGGAGATGATATTTAATAAAATAAGTAGAAATCCACTAAACGTTTTGTTTGGTTATATTGCAATCCCGAGATAATCGTCTCCATGCTCCAAATCCATTTTAAAGCCATTTTTAAGGCATTTCGCGCATACATGAAATGAACACATTTTTCTCCAAAACTATAACAGATGCAAGCTTGTCCTGTTTGGTGGAGATGATATTTAATAAAATAAGTAGAAATCCCCTAAAAGTTTTGTTTGGTTATCTTGCAATCCCGAGATAATCGTCTCCATGCTCCAAATCCATTTTAAAGCCATTTTTAAGGCATTTCGCGCATACATGAAATGAACACATTTTTCTCCAAAACTATAACAGATGCAAGCTTGTCCTGTTTGGTGGAGATGATATTTAATAAAATAAGTAGAAATCCACTAAAAGTTTTGTTTGGTTATCTTGCAATCCCGAGATAATCGTCTCCATGCTCCAAATCCATTTTAAAGCCATTTTTAAGGCATTTCGCGCATACATGAAATGAACACATTTTTCTCCAAAACTATAACAGATGCAAGCTTGTCCTGTTTGGTGGAGATTATATTTAATAAAATAAGTAGAAATCCACTAAAAGTTTTGTTTGGTTATCTTGCAATCCCGAGATAATCGTCTCCATGCTCCAAATCCATTTTAAAGCCATTTCAAAGGCATTTCGCGCATACATGAAATGAACACATTTTTCTCCAAAACTATAACAGATGCAAGCTTGTCCTGTTTGGTGGAGATAATATTTAATAAAATAAGTAGAAATCTACTAAAAGTTTCGTTTGTTTATATTGCCATCCTGAGATAATCGTCTCCATGCTCCAAATCCATTTTAAAGCCATTTCAAAGGCATTTTGCGCATACATGAAATGAACACATTTTTCTCCAAAACTATAACACATGCAAACTTGTCCTGTTTGGTGGAGATGATATTTAATAAAATAAGTAGAAATCCACTAAAAGTTTTGTTTGGTTATCTTGCAATCCCGAGATAATCGTCTCCATGCTCCAAATCCATTTTAAAGCCATTTTTAAGGCATTTCGCGCATACATGAAATGAACACATTTTTCTCCAAAACTATAACAGATGCAAGCTTGTCCTGTTTGGTGGAGATGATATTTAATAAAATAAGTAGAAATCCACTAAAAGTTTTGTTTGGTTATCTTGCAATCCCGAGATAATCGTCTCCATGCTCCAAATCCATTTTAAAGCCATTTTTAAGGCATTTCGCGCATACATGAAATGAACACATTTTTCTCCAAAACTATAACAGATGCAAGCTTGTCCTGTTTGGTGGAGATCATATTTAATAAAATAAGTAGAAATCTACTAAAAGTTTCGTTTGTTTATATTGCCATCCTGAGATAATCGTCTCCATGCTCCAAATCCATTTTAAAGCCATTTCAAAGGCATTTTGCGCATACATGAAATGAACACATTTTTCTCCAAAACTATAACACATGCAAGCTTGTCCTGTTTGGTGGAGATGATATTTAATAAAATAAGTAGAAAACCACTAAAAGTTTTGTTTGGTTATCTTGCAATCCCGAGATAATCGTCTCCATGCTCCAAATCCATTTTAAAGCCATTTTTAAGGCATTTCGCGCATACATGAAATGAACACATTTTTCTCCAAAACTATAACAGATGCAAGCTTGTCCTGTTTGGTGGAGATGATATTTAATAAAATAAGTAGAAATCCACTAAAAGTTTTGTTTGGTTATCTTGCAATCCCGAGATAATCGTCTCCATGCTCCAAATCCATTTTAAAGCCATTTCAAAGGCATTTTGCGCATACATGAAATGAACACATTTTTCTCCAAAACTATAACACATGCAAGCTTGTCCTGTTTGGTGGAGATGATATTTAATAAAATAAGTAGAAATCCACTAAAAGTTTTGTTTGGTTATCTTGCAATCCCGAGATAATCGTCTCCATGCTCCAAATCCATTTTAAAGCCATTTTTAAGGCATTTCGCGCATACATGAAATGAACACATTTTTCTCCAAAACTATAACAGATGCAAGCTTGTCCTGTTTGGTGGAGATGATATTTAATAAAATAAGTAGAAATCCACTAAAAGTTTTGTTTGGTTATCTTGCAATCCCGAGATAATCGTCTCCATGCTCCAAATCCATTTTAAAGCCATTTTTAAGGCATTTCGCGCATACATGAAATGAACACATTTTTCTCCAAAACTATAACAGATGCAAGCTTGTCCTGTTTGGTGGAGATGATATTTAATAAAATAAGTAGAAATCCACTAAAAGTTTTGTTTGGTTATCTTGCAATCCCGAGATAATCGTCTCCATGCTCCAAATCCATTTTAAAGCCATTTTTAAGGCATTTCGCGCATACATGAAATGAACACATTTTTCTCCAAAACTATAACAGATGCAAGCTTGTCCTGTTTGGTGGAGATGATATTTAATAAAATAAGTAGAAATCCACTAAAAGTTTTGTTTGGTTATCTTGCAATCCCGAGATAATCGTCTCCATGCTCCAAATCCATTTTAAAGCCATTTTTAAGGCATTTCGCGCATACATGAAATGAACACATTTTTCTCCAAAACTATAACAGATGCAAGCTTGTCCTGTTTGGTGGAGATGATATTTAATAAAATAAGTAGAAATCCACTAAAAGTTTTGTTTGGTTATCTTGCAATCCCGAGATAATCGTCTCCATGCTCCAAATCCATTTTAAAGCCATTTTTAAGGCATTTCGCGCATACATGAAATGAACACATTTTTCTCCAAAACTATAACAGATGCAAGCTTGTCCTGTTTGGTGGAGATGATATTTAATAAAATAAGTAGAAATCCACTAAAAGTTTTGTTTGGTTATCTTGCAATCCCGAGATAATCGTCTCCATGCTCCAAATCCATTTTAAAGCCATTTCAAAGGCATTTTGCGCATACATGAAATGAACACATTTTTCTCCAAAACTATAACACATGCAAGCTTGTCCTGTTTGGTGGAGATGATATTTAATAAAATAAGTAGAAATCCACTAAAAGTTTTGTTTGGTTATCTTGCAATCCCGAGATAATCGTCTCCATGCTCCAAATCCATTTTAAAGCCATTTTTAAGGCATTTCGCGCATACATGAAATGAACACATTTTTCTCCAAAACTATAACAGATGCAAGCTTGTCCTGTTTGGTGGAGATGATATTTAATAAAATAAGTAGAAATCCACTAAAAGTTTTGTTTGGTTATCTTGCAATCCCGAGATAATCGTCTCCATGCTCCAAATCCATTTTAAAGCCATTTTTAAGGCATTTCGCGCATACATGAAATGAACACATTTTTCTCCAAAACTATAACAGATGCAAGCTTGTCCTGTTTGGTGGAGATGATATTTAATAAAATAAGTAGAAATCCACTAAAAGTTTTGTTTGGTTATCTTGCAATCCCGAGATAATCGTCTCCATGCTCCAAATCCATTTTAAAGCCATTTCAAAGGCATTTTGCGCATACATGAAATGAACACATTTTTCTCCAAAACTATAACACATGCAAGCTTGTCCTGTTTGGTGGAGATGATATTTAATAAAATAAGTAGAAAACCACTAAAAGTTTTGTTTGGTTATCTTGCAATCCCGAGATAATCGTCTCCATGCTCCAAATCCATTTTAAAGCCATTTTTAAGGCATTTCGCGCATACATGAAATGAACACATTTTTCTCCAAAACTATAACAGATGCAAGCTTGTCCTGTTTGGTGGAGATGATATTTAATAAAATAAGTAGAAATCCACTAAAAGTTTTGTTTGGTTATCTTGCAATCCCGAGATAATCGTCTCCATGCTCCAAATCCATTTTAAAGCCATTTCAAAGGCATTTTGCGCATACATGAAATGAACACATTTTTCTCCAAAACTATAACACATGCAAGCTTGTCCTGTTTGGTGGAGATGATATTTAATAAAATAAGTAGAAATCCACTAAAAGTTTTGTTTGGTTATCTTGCAATCCCGAGATAATCGTCTCCATGCTCCAAATCCATTTTAAAGCCATTTTTAAGGCATTTCGCGCATACATGAAATGAACACATTTTTCTCCAAAACTATAACAGATGCAAGCTTGTCCTGTTTGGTGGAGATGATATTTAATAAAATAAGTAGAAATCCATTAAAAGTTTTGTTTGGTTATCTTGCAATCCCGAGATAATCGTCTCCATGCTCCAAATCCATTTTAAAGCCATTTTTAAGGCATTTCGCGCATACATGAAATGAACACATTTTTCTCCAAAACTATAACAGATGCAAGCTTGTCCTGTTTGGTGGAGATGATATTTAATAAAATAAGTAGAAATCCACTAAAAGTTTTGTTTGGTTATCTTGCAATCCCGAGATAATCGTCTCCATGCTCCAAATCCATTTTAAAGCCATTTTTAAGGCATTTCGCGCATACATGAAATGAACACATTTTTCTCCAAAACTATAACAGATGCAAGCTTGTCCTGTTTGGTGGAGATGATATTTAATAAAATAAGTAGAAATCCATTAAAAGTTTTGTTTGGTTATATTGCAATCCCGAGATAATCGTCTTCATGCTCCAAATCCATTTTAAAGCCATTTTTAAGGCATTTCGCGCATACATGAAATGAACACATTTTTCTCCAAAACTATAACAGATGCAAGCTTGTCCTGTTTGGTGGAGATGATATTTAATAAAATAAGTAGAAATCCACTAAAAGTTTTGTTTGGTTATCTTGCAATCCCGAGATAATCGTCTCCATGCTCCAAATCCATTTTAAAGCCATTTTTAAGGCATTTCGCGCATACATGAAATGAACACATTTTTCTCCAAAACTATAACAGATGCAAGCTTGTCCTGTTTGGTGGAGATAATATTTAATAAAATAAGTAGAAATCTACTAAAAGTTTCGTTTGTTTATATTGCCATCCTGAGATAATCGTCTCCATGCTCCAAATCCATTTTAAAGCCATTTCAAAGGCATTTTGCGCATACATGAAATGAACACATTTTTCTCCAAAACTATAACACATGCAAGCTTGTCCTGTTTGGTGGAGATGATATTTAATAAAATAAGTAGAAATCCACTAAAAGTTTTGTTTGGTTATCTTGCAATCCCGAGATAATCGTCTCCATGCTCCAAATCCATTTTAAAGCCATTTTTAAGGCATTTCGCGCATACATGAAATGAACACATTTTTCTCCAAAACTATAACAGATGCAAGCTTGTCCTGTTTGGTGGAGATGATATTTAATAAAATAAGTAGAAATCCACTAAAAGTTTTGTTTGGTTATCTTGCAATCCCGAGATAATCGTCTCCATGCTCCAAATCCATTTTAAAGCCATTTTTAAGGCATTTCGCGCATACATGAAATGAACACATTTTTCTCCAAAACTATAACAGATGCAAGCTTGTCCTGTTTGGTGGAGATAATATTTAATAAAATAAGTAGAAATCTACTAAAAGTTTCGTTTGTTTATATTGCCATCCTGAGATAATCGTCTCCATGCTCCAAATCCATTTTAAAGCCATTTCAAAGGCATTTTGCGCATACATGAAATGAACACATTTTTCTCCAAAACTATAACACATGCAAGCTTGTCCTGTTTGGTGGAGATGATATTTAATAAAATAAGTAGAAATCCACTAAAAGTTTTGTTTGGTTATCTTGCAATCCCGAGATAATCGTCTCCATGCTCCAAATCCATTTTAAAGCCATTTTTAAGGCATTTCGCGCATACATGAAATGAACACATTTTTCTCTAAAACTATAACAGATGCAAGCTTGTCCTGTTTGGTGGAGATGATATTTAATAAAATAAGTAGAAATCCACTAAAAGTTTTGTTTGGTTATCTTGCAATCCCGAGATAATCGTCTCCATGCTCCAAATCCATTTTAAAGCCATTTTTAAGGCATTTCGCGCATACATGAAATGAACACATTTTTCTCCAAAACTATAACAGATGCAAGCTTGTCCTGTTTGGTGGAGATGATATTTAATAAAATAAGTAGAAATCCACTAAAAGTTTTGTTTGGTTATCTTGCAATCCCGAGATAATCGTCTCCATGCTCCAAATCCATTTTAAAGCCATTTTTAAGGCATTTCGCGCATACATGAAATGAACACATTTTTCTCCAAAACTATAACAGATGCAAGCTTGTCCTGTTTGGTGGAGATGATATTTAATAAAATAAGTAGAAATCCACTAAAAGTTTTGTTTGGTTATCTTGCAATCCCGAGATAATCGTCTCCATGCTCCAAATCCATTTTAAAGCCATTTTTAAGGCATTTCGCGCATACATGAAATGAACACATTTTTCTCCAAAACTATAACAGATGCAAGCTTGTCCTGTTTGGTGGAGATGATATTTAATAAAATAAGTAGAAATCCACTAAAAGTTTTGTTCGGTTATCTTGCAATCCCGAGATAATCGTCTCCATGCTCCAAATCCATTTTAAAGCCATTTTTAAGGCATTTCGCGCATACATGAAATGAACACATTTTTCTCCAAAACTATAACAGATGCAAGCTTGTCCTGTTTGGTGGAGATGATATTTAATAAAATAAGTAGAAATCCACTAAAAGTTTTATTTGGTTATCTTGCAATCCCGAGATAATCGTCTCCATGCTCCAAATCCATTTTAAAGCCATTTTTAAGGCATTTCGCGCATACATGAAATGAACACATTTTTCTCCAAAACTATAACAGATGCAAGCTTGTCCTGTTTGGTGGAGATGATATTTAATAAAATAAGTAGAAATCCACTAAAAGTTTTGTTTGGTTATCTTGCAATCCCGAGATAATCGTCTCCATGCTCCAAATCCATTTTAAAGCCATTTTTAAGGCATTTCGCGCATACATGAAATGAACACATTTTTCTCCAAAACTATAACAGATGCAAGCTTGTCCTGTTTGGTGGAGATGATATTTAATAAAATAAGTAGAAATCCACTAAAAGTTTTGTTTGGTTATATTGCAATCCCGAGATAATCGTCTCCATGCTCCAAATCCATTTTAAAGCCATTTTTAAGGCATTTCGCGCATACATGAAATGAACACATTTTTCTCCAAAACTATAACAGATGCAAGCTTGTCCTGTTTGGTGGAGATGATATTTAATAAAATAAGTAGAAATCCACTAAAAGTTTTGTTTGGTTATCTTGCAATCCCGAGATAATCGTCTCCATGCTCCAAATCCATTTTAAAGCCATTTTTAAGGCATTTCGCGCATACATGAAATGAACACATTTTTCTCCAAAACTATAACAGATGCAAGCTTGTCCTGTTTGGTGGAGATGATATTTAATAAAATAAGTAGAAATCCACTAAAAGTTTTGTTTGGTTATCTTGCAATCCCGAGATAATCGTCTCCATGCTCCAAATCCATTTTAAAGCCATTTTTAAGGCATTTTGCGCATACATGAAATGAACACATTTTTCTCCAAAACTATAACAGATGCAAGCTTGTCCTGTTTGGTGGAGATGATATTTAATAAAATAAGTAGAAATCCACTAAAAGTTTTGTTTGGTTATATTGCAATCCCGAGATAATCGTCTTCATGCTCCAAATCCATTTTAAAGCCATTTTTAAGGCATTTCGCGCATACATGAAATGAACACATTTTTCTCCAAAACTATAACAGATGCAAGCTTGTCCTGTTTGGTGGAGATGATATTTAATAAAATAAGTAGAAATCCACTAAAAGTTTTGTTTGGTTATCTTGCAATCCCGAGATAATCGTCTCCATGCTCCAAATCCATTTTAAAGCCATTTTTAAGGCATTTCGCGCATACATGAAATGAACACATTTTTCTCCAAAACTATAACAGATGCAAGCTTGTCCTGTTTGGTGGAGATAATATTTAATAAAATAAGTAGAAATCTACTAAAAGTTTCGTTTGTTTATATTGCCATCCTGAGATAATCGTCTCCATGCTCCAAATCCATTTTAAAGCCATTTCAAAGGCATTTTGCGCATACATGAAATGAACACATTTTTCTCCAAAACTATAACACATGCAAGCTTGTCCTGTTTGGTGGAGATGATATTTAATAAAATAAGTAGAAATCCACTAAAAGTTTTGTTTGGTTATCTTGCAATCCCGAGATAATCGTCTCCATGCTCCAAATCCATTTTAAAGTCATTTTTAAGGCATTTCGCGCATACATGAAATGAACACATTTTTCTCCAAAACTATAACAGATGCAAGCTTGTCCTGTTTGGTGGAGATGATATTTAATAAAATAAGTAGAAATCCACTAAAAGTTTTGTTTGGTTATCTTGCAATCCCGAGATAATCGTCTCCATGCTCCAAATCCATTTTAAAGCCATTTTTAAGGCATTTCGCGCATACATGAAATGAACACATTTTTCTCCAAAACTATAACAGATGCAAGCTTGTCCTGTTTGGTGGAGATAATATTTAATAAAATAAGTAGAAATCTACTAAAAGTTTCGTTTGTTTATATTGCCATCCTGAGATAATCGTCTCCATGCTCCAAATCCATTTTAAAGCCATTTCAAAGGCATTTTGCGCATACATGAAATGAACACATTTTTCTCCAAAAGTATAACACATGCAAACTTGTCCTGTTTGGTGGAGATGATATTTAATAAAATAAGTAGAAATCCACTAAAAGTTTTGTTTGGTTATCTTGCAATCCCGAGATAATCGTCTCCATGCTCCAAATCCATTTTAAAGCCATTTTTAAGGCATTTCGCGCATACATGAAATGAACACATTTTTCTCCAAAACTATAACAGATGCAAGCTTGTCCTGTTTGGTGGAGATGATATTTAATAAAATAAGTAGAAATCCACTAAAAGTTTTGTTTGGTTATCTTGCAATCCCGAGATAATCGTCTCCATGCTCCAAATCCATTTTAAAGCCATTTTTAAGGCATTTCGCGCATACATGAAATGAACACATTTTTCTCCAAAACTATAACAGATGCAAGCTTGTCCTGTTTGGTGGAGATCATATTTAATAAAATAAGTAGAAATCTACTAAAAGTTTCGTTTTTTTATATTGCCATCCTGAGATAATCGTCTCCATGCTCCAAATCCATTTTAAAGCCATTTCAAAGGCATTTTGCGCATACATGAAATGAACACATTTTTCTCCAAAACTATAACACATGCAAGCTTGTCCTGTTTGGTGGAGATGATATTTAATAAAATAAGTAGAAAACCACTAAAAGTTTTGTTCGGTTATCTTGCAATCCCGAGATAATCGTCTCCATGCTCCAAATCCATTTTAAAGCCATTTTTAAGGCATTTCGCGCATACATGAAATGAACACATTTTTCTCCAAAACTATAACAGATGCAAGCTTGTCCTGTTTGGTGGAGATGATATTTAATAAAATAAGTAGAAATCCACTAAAAGTTTTGTTTGGTTATCTTGCAATCCCGAGATAATCGTCTCCATGCTCCAAATCCATTTTAAAGCCATTTTTAAGGCATTTCGCGCATACATGAAATGAACACATTTTTCTCCAAAATTATAACAGATGCAAGCTTGTCCTGTTTGGTGGAGATCATATTTAATAAAATAAGTAGAAATCTACTAAAAGTTTCGTTTGTTTATATTGCCATCCTGAGATAATCGTCTCCATGCTCCAAATCCATTTTAAAGCCATTTCAAAGGCATTTTGCGCATACATGAAATGAACACATTTTTCTCCAAAACTATAACACATGCAAGCTTGTCCTGTTTGGTGGAGATGATATTTAATAAAATAAGTAGAAAACCACTAAAAGTTTTGTTTGGTTATCTTGCAATCCCGAGATAATCGTCTCCATGCTCCAAATCCATTTTAAAGCCATTTTTAAGGCATTTCGCGCATACATGAAATGAACACATTTTTCTCCAAAACTATAACAGATGCAAGCTTGTCCTGTTTGGTGGAGATGATATTTAATAAAATAAGTAGAAATCCACTAAAAGTTTTGTTTGGTTATCTTGCAATCCCGAGATAATCGTCTCCATGCTCCAAATCCATTTTAAAGCCATTTTTAAGGCATTTCGCGCATACATGAAATGAACACATTTTTCTCCAAAACTATAACAGATGCAAGCTTGTCCTGTTTGGTGGAGATGATATTTAATAAAATAAGTAGAAATCCACTAAACGTTTTGTTTGGTTATATTGCAATCCCGAGATAATCGTCTCCATGCTCCAAATCCATTTTAAAGCCATTTTTAAGGCATTTCGCGCATACATGAAATGAACACATTTTTCTCCAAAACTATAACAGATGCAAGCTTGTCCTGTTTGGTGGAGATGATATTTAATAAAATAAGTAGAAATCCACTAAAAGTTTTGTTTGGTTATCTTGCAATCCCGAGATAATCGTCTCCATGCTCCAAATCCATTTTAAAGCCATTTTTAAGGCATTTCGCGCATACATGAAATGAACACATTTTTCTCCAAAACTATAACACATGCAAGCTTGTCCTGTTTGGTGGAGATGATATTTAATAAAATAAGTAGAAATCCACTAAAAGTTTTGTTTGGTTATCTTGCAATCCCGAGATAATCGTCTCCATGCTCCAAATCCATTTTAAAGCCATTTTTAAGGCATTTCGCGCATACATGAAATGAACACATTTTTCTCCAAAACTATAACAGATGCAAGCTTGTCCTGTTTGGTGGAGATGATATTTAATAAAATAAGTAGAAATCCACTAAAAGTTTTGTTTGGTTATCTTGCAATCCCGAGATAATCGTCTCCATGCTCCAAATCCATTTTAAAGCCATTTTTAAGGCATTTCGCGCATACATGAAATGAACACATTTTTCTCCAAAACTATAACAGATGCAAGCTTGTCCTGTTTGGTGGAGATGATATTTAATAAAATAAGTAGAAATCCACTAAAAGTTTTGTTTGGTTATCTTGCAATCCCGAGATAATCGTCTCCATGCTCCAAATCCATTTTAAAGCCATTTTTAAGGCATTTCGCGCATACATGAAATGAACACATTTTTCTCCAAAACTATAACAGATGCAAGCTTGTCCTGTTTGGTGGAGATGATATTTAATAAAATAAGTAGAAATCCACTAAAAGTTTTGTTTGGTTATCTTGCAATCCCGAGATAATCGTCTCCATGCTCCAAATCCATTTTAAAGCCATTTTTAAGGCATTTCGCGCATACATGAAATGAACACATTTTTCTCCAAAACTATAACAAATGCAAGCTTGTCCTGTTTGGTGGAGATGATATTTAATAAAATAAGTAGAAATCCACTAAAAGTTTTGTTTGGTTATATTGCAATCCCGAGATAATCGTCTCCATGCTCCAAATCCATTTTAAAGCCATTTTTAAGGCATTTCGCGCATACATGAAATGAACACATTTTTCTCCAAAACTATAACAGATGCAAGCTTGTCCTGTTTGGTGGAGATGATATTTAATAAAATAAGTAGAAATCCACTAAAAGTTTTGTTTGGTTATCTTGCAATCCCGAGATAATCGTCTCCATGCTCCAAATCCATTTTAAAGCCATTTTTAAGGCATTTCGCGCATACATGAAATGAACACATTTTTCTCCAAAACTATAACAGATGCAAGCTTGTCCTGTTTGGTGGAGATGATATTTAATAAAATAAGTAGAAATCCACTAAAAGTTTTGTTTGGTTATCTTGCAATCCCGAGATAATCGTCTCCATGCTCCAAATCCATTTTAAAGCCATTTTTAAGGCATTTCGCGCATACATGAAATGAACACATTTTTCTCCAAAACTATAACAGATGCAAGCTTGTCCTGTTTGGTGGAGATGATATTTAATAAAATAAGTAGAAATCCACTAAAAGTTTCGTTTGTTTATATTGCCATCCTGAGATAATCGTCTCCATGCTCCAAATCCATTTTAAAGCCATTTCAAAGGCATTTTGCGCATACATGAAATGAACACATTTTTCTCCAAAACTATAACACATGCAAACTTGTCCTGTTTGGTGGAGATGATATTTAATAAAATAAGTAGAAATCCACTAAAAGTTTTGTTTGGTTATCTTGCAATCCCGAGATAATCGTCTCCATGCTCCAAATCCATTTTAAAGCCATTTTTAAGGCATTTCGCGCATACATGAAATGAACACATTTTTCTCCAAAACTATAACAGATGCAAGCTTGTCCTGTTTGGTGGAGATGATATTTAATAAAATAAGTAGAAATCCACTAAAAGTTTTGTTTGGTTATCTTGCAATCCCGAGATAATCGTCTCCATGCTCCAAATCCATTTTAAAGCCATTTTTAAGGCATTTCGCGCATACATGAAATGAACACATTTTTCTCCAAAACTATAACAGATGCAAGCTTGTCCTGTTTGGTGGAGATCATATTTAATAAAATAAGTAGAAATCTACTAAAAGTTTCGTTTGTTTATATTGCCATCCTGAGATAATCGTCTCCATGCTCCAAATCCATTTTAAAGCCATTTCAAAGGCATTTTGCGCATACATGAAATGAACACATTTTTCTCCAAAACTATAACACATGCAAGCTTGTCCTGTTTGGTGGAGATGATATTTAATAAAATAAGTAGAAAACCACTAAAAGTTTTGTTTGGTTATCTTGCAATCCCGAGATAATCGTCTCCATGCTCCAAATCCATTTTAAAGCCATTTTTAAGGCATTTCGCGCATACATGAAATGAACACATTTTTCTCCAAAACTATAACAGATGCAAGCTTGTCCTGTTTGGTGGAGATGATATTTAATAAAATAAGTAGAAATCCACTAAAAGTTTTGTTTGGTTATCTTGCAATCCCGAGATAATCGTCTCCATGCTCCAAATCCATTTTAAAGCCATTTCAAAGGCATTTTGCGCATACATGAAATGAACACATTTTTCTCCAAAACTATAACACATGCAAGCTTGTCCTGTTTGGTGGAGATGATATTTAATAAAATAAGTAGAAATCCACTAAAAGTTTTGTTTGGTTATCTTGCAATCCCGAGATAATCGTCTCCATGCTCCAAATCCATTTTAAAGCCATTTTTAAGGCATTTCGCGCATACATGAAATGAACACATTTTTCTCCAAAACTATAACAGATGCAAGCTTGTCCTGTTTGGTGGAGATGATATTTAATAAAATAAGTAGAAATCCACTAAAAGTTTTGTTTGGTTATCTTGCAATCCCGAGATAATCGTCTCCATGCTCCAAATCCATTTTAAAGCCATTTTTAAGGCATTTCGCGCATACATGAAATGAACACATTTTTCTCCAAAACTATAACAGATGCAAGCTTGTCCTGTTTGGTGGAGATGATATTTAATAAAATAAGTAGAAATCCACTAAAAGTTTTGTTTGGTTATCTTGCAATCCCGAGATAATCGTCTCCATGCTCCAAATCCATTTTAAAGCCATTTTTAAGGCATTTCGCGCATACATGAAATGAACACATTTTTCTCCAAAACTATAACAGATGCAAGCTTGTCCTGTTTGGTGGAGATGATATTTAATAAAATAAGTAGAAATCCACTAAAAGTTTTGTTTGGTTATCTTGCAATCCCGAGATAATCGTCTCCATGCTCCAAATCCATTTTAAAGCCATTTTTAAGGCATTTCGCGCATACATGAAATGAACACATTTTTCTCCAAAACTATAACAGATGCAAGCTTGTCCTGTTTGGTGGAGATGATATTTAATAAAATAAGTAGAAATCCACTAAAAGTTTTGTTTGGTTATCTTGCAATCCCGAGATAATCGTCTCCATGCTCCAAATCCATTTTAAAGCCATTTTTAAGGCATTTCGCGCATACATGAAATGAACACATTTTTCTCCAAAACTATAACAGATGCAAGCTTGTCCTGTTTGGTGGAGATGATATTTAATAAAATAAGTAGAAATCCACTAATCGTTTTGTTTGGTTATCTTGCAATCCCGAGATAATCGTCTCCATGCTCCAAATCCATTTTAAAGCCATTTTTAAGGCATTTCGCGCATACATGAAATGAACACATTTTTCTCCAAAACTATAACAGATGCAAGCTTGTCCTGTTTGGTGGAGATGATATTTAATAAAATAAGTAGAAATCCACTAAAAGTTTTGTTTGGTTATCTTGCAATCCCGAGATAATCGTCTCCATGCTCCAAATCCATTTTAAAGCCATTTTTAAGGCATTTCGCGCATACATGAAATGAACACATTTTTCTCCAAAACTATAACAGATGCAAGCTTGTCCTGTTTGGTGGAGATGATATTTAATAAAATAAGTAGAAATCCACTAAAAGTTTTGTTTGGTTATCTTGCAATCCCGAGATAATCGTCTCCATGCTCCAAATCCATTTTAAAGCCATTTCAAAGGCATTTTGCGCATACATGAAATGAACACATTTTTCTCCAAAACTTTAACACATGCAAGCTTGTCCTGTTTGGTGGAGATGATATTTAATAAAATAAGTAGAAAACCACTAAAAGTTTTGTTTGGTTATCTTGCAATCCCGAGATAATCGTCTCCATGCTCCAAATCCATTTTAAAGCCATTTTTAAGGCATTTCGCGCATACATGAAATGAACACATTTTTCTCCAAAACTATAACAGATGCAAGCTTGTCCTGTTTGGTGGAGATGATATTTAATAAAATAAGTAGAAATCCACTAAAAGTTTTGTTTGGTTATCTTGCAATCCCGAGATAATCGTCTCCATGCTCCAAATCCATTTTAAAGCCATTTCAAAGGCATTTTGCGCATACATGAAATGAACACATTTTTCTCCAAAACTATAACACATGCAAGCTTGTCCTGTTTGGTGGAGATGATATTTAATAAAATAAGTAGAAATCCACTAAAAGTTTTGTTTGGTTATCTTGCAATCCCGAGATAATCGTCTCCATGCTCCAAATCCATTTTAAAGCCATTTTTAAGGCATTTCGCGCATACATGAAATGAACACATTTTTCTCCAAAACTATAACAGATGCAAGCTTGTCCTGTTTGGTGGAGATGATATTTAATAAAATAAGTAGAAATCCATTAAAAGTTTTGTTTGGTTATCTTGCAATCCCGAGATAATCGTCTCCATGCTCCAAATCCATTTTAAAGCCATTTTTAAGGCATTTCGCGCATACATGAAATGAACACATTTTTCTCCAAAACTATAACAGATGCAAGCTTGTCCTGTTTGGTGGAGATGATATTTAATAAAATAAGTAGAAATCCACTAAAAGTTTTGTTTGGTTATCTTGCAATCCCGAGATAATCGTCTCCATGCTCCAAATCCATTTTAAAGCCATTTTTAAGGCATTTCGCGCATACATGAAATGAACACATTTTTCTCCAAAACTATAACAGATGCAAGCGTGTCCTGTTTGGTGGAGATGATATTTAATAAAATAAGTAGAAATCCATTAAAAGTTTTGTTTGGTTATATTGCAATCCCGAGATAATCGTCTTCATGCTCCAAATCCATTTTAAAGCCATTTTTAAGGCATTTCGCGCATACATGAAATGAACACATTTTTCTCCAAAACTATAACAGATGCAAGCTTGTCCTGTTTGGTGGAGATGATATTTAATAAAATAAGTAGAAATCCACTAAAAGTTTTGTTTGGTTATCTTGCAATCCCGAGATAATCGTCTCCATGCTCCAAATCCATTTTAAAGCCATTTTTAAGGCATTTCGCGCATACATGAAATGAACACATTTTTCTCCAAAACTATAACAGATGCAAGCTTGTCCTGTTTGGTGGAGATAATATTTAATAAAATAAGTAGAAATCTACTAAAAGTTTCGTTTGTTTATATTGCCATCCTGAGATAATCGTCTCCATGCTCCAAATCCATTTTAAAGCCATTTCAAAGGCATTTTGCGCATACATGAAATGAACACATTTTTCTCCAAAACTATAACACATGCAAGCTTGTCCTGTTTGGTGGAGATGATATTTAATAAAATAAGTAGAAATCCACTAAAAGTTTTGTTTGGTTATCTTGCAATCCCGAGATAATCGTCTCCATGCTCCAAATCCATTTTAAAGCCATTTTTAAGGCATTTCGCGCATACATGAAATGAACACATTTTTCTCCAAAACTATAACAGATGCAAGCTTGTCCTGTTTGGTGGAGATGATATTTAATAAAATAAGTAGAAATCCACTAAAAGTTTTGTTTGGTTATCTTGCAATCCCGAGATAATCGTCTCCATGCTCCAAATCCATTTTAAAGCCATTTTTAAGGCATTTCGCGCATACATGAAATGAACACATTTTTCTCCAAAACTATAACAGATGCAAGCTTGTCCTGTTTGGTGGAGATAATATTTAATAAAATAAGTAGAAATCTACTAAAAGTTTCGTTTGTTTATATTGCCATCCTGAGATAATCGTCTCCATGCTCCAAATCCATTTTAAAGCCATTTCAAAGGCATTTTGCGCATACATGAAATGAACACATTTTTCTCCAAAACTATAACACATGCAAGCTTGTCCTGTTTGGTGGAGATGATATTTAATAAAATAAGTAGAAATCCACTAAAAGTTTTGTTTGGTTATCTTGCAATCCCGAGATAATCGTCTCCATGCTCCAAATCCATTTTAAAGCCATTTTTAAGGCATTTCGCGCATACATGAAATGAACACATTTTTCTCTAAAACTATAACAGATGCAAGCTTGTCCTGTTTGGTGGAGATGATATTTAATAAAATAAGTAGAAATCCACTAAAAGTTTTGTTTGGTTATCTTGCAATCCCGAGATAATCGTCTCCATGCTCCAAATCCATTTTAAAGCCATTTTTAAGGCATTTCGCGCATACATGAAATGAACACATTTTTCTCCAAAACTATAACAGATGCAAGCTTGTCCTGTTTGGTGGAGATGATATTTAATAAAATAAGTAGAAATCCACTAAAAGTTTTGTTTGGTTATCTTGCAATCCCGAGATAATCGTCTCCATGCTCCAAATCCATTTTAAAGCCATTTTTAAGGCATTTCGCGCATACATGAAATGAACACATTTTTCTCCAAAACTATAACAGATGCAAGCTTGTCCTGTTTGGTGGAGATGATATTTAATAAAATAAGTAGAAATCCACTAAAAGTTTTGTTTGGTTATCTTGCAATCCCGAGATAATCGTCTCCATGCTCCAAATCCATTTTAAAGCCATTTTTAAGGCATTTCGCGCATACATGAAATGAACACATTTTTCTCCAAAACTATAACAGATGCAAGCTTGTCCTGTTTGGTGGAGATGATATTTAATAAAATAAGTAGAAATCCACTAAAAGTTTTGTTCGGTTATCTTGCAATCCCGAGATAATCGTCTCCATGCTCCAAATCCATTTTAAAGCCATTTTTAAGGCATTTCGCGCATACATGAAATGAACACATTTTTCTCCAAAACTATAACAGATGCAAGCTTGTCCTGTTTGGTGGAGATGATATTTAATAAAATAAGTAGAAATCCACTAAAAGTTTTATTTGGTTATCTTGCAATCCCGAGATAATCGTCTCCATGCTCCAAATCCATTTTAAAGCCATTTTTAAGGCATTTCGCGCATACATGAAATGAACACATTTTTCTCCAAAACTATAACAGATGCAAGCTTGTCCTGTTTGGTGGAGATGATATTTAATAAAATAAGTAGAAATCCACTAAAAGTTTTGTTTGGTTATCTTGCAATCCCGAGATAATCGTCTCCATGCTCCAAATCCATTTTAAAGCCATTTTTAAGGCATTTCGCGCATACATGAAATGAACACATTTTTCTCCAAAACTATAACAGATGCAAGCTTGTCCTGTTTGGTGGAGATGATATTTAATAAAATAAGTAGAAATCCACTAAAAGTTTTGTTTGGTTATATTGCAATCCCGAGATAATCGTCTCCATGCTCCAAATCCATTTTAAAGCCATTTTTAAGGCATTTCGCGCATACATGAAATGAACACATTTTTCTCCAAAACTATAACAGATGCAAGCTTGTCCTGTTTGGTGGAGATGATATTTAATAAAATAAGTAGAAATCCACTAAAAGTTTTGTTTGGTTATCTTGCAATCCCGAGATAATCGTCTCCATGCTCCAAATCCATTTTAAAGCCATTTTTAAGGCATTTCGCGCATACATGAAATGAACACATTTTTCTCCAAAACTATAACAGATGCAAGCTTGTCCTGTTTGGTGGAGATGATATTTAATAAAATAAGTAGAAATCCACTAAAAGTTTTGTTTGGTTATCTTGCAATCCCGAGATAATCGTCTCCATGCTCCAAATCCATTTTAAAGCCATTTTTAAGGCATTTTGCGCATACATGAAATGAACACATTTTTCTCCAAAACTATAACAGATGCAAGCTTGTCCTGTTTGGTGGAGATGATATTTAATAAAATAAGTAGAAATCCACTAAAAGTTTTGTTTGGTTATATTGCAATCCCGAGATAATCGTCTTCATGCTCCAAATCCATTTTAAAGCCATTTTTAAGGCATTTCGCGCATACATGAAATGAACACATTTTTCTCCAAAACTATAACAGATGCAAGCTTGTCCTGTTTGGTGGAGATGATATTTAATAAAATAAGTAGAAATCCACTAAAAGTTTTGTTTGGTTATCTTGCAATCCCGAGATAATCGTCTCCATGCTCCAAATCCATTTTAAAGCCATTTCAAAGGCATTTTGCGCATACATGAAATGAACACATTTTTCTCCAAAACTATAACACATGCAAGCTTGTCCTGTTTGGTGGAGATGATATTTAATAAAATAAGTAGAAATCCACTAAAAGTTTTGTTTGGTTATCTTGCAATCCCGAGATAATCGTCTCCATGCTCCAAATCCATTTTAAAGCCATTTTTAAGGCATTTCGCGCATACATGAAATGAACACATTTTTCTCCAAAACTATAACAGATGCAAGCTTGTCCTGTTTGGTGGAGATGATATTTAATAAAATAAGTAGAAATCCACTAAAAGTTTTGTTTGGTTATCTTGCAATCCCGAGATAATCGTCTCCATGCTCCAAATCCATTTTAAAGCCATTTTTAAGGCATTTCGCGCATACATGAAATGAACACATTTTTCTCCAAAACTATAACAGATGCAAGCTTGTCCTGTTTGGTGGAGATAATATTTAATAAAATAAGTAGAAATCTACTAAAAGTTTCGTTTGTTTATATTGCCATCCTGAGATAATCGTCTCCATGCTCCAAATCCATTTTAAAGCCATTTCAAAGGCATTTTGCGCATACATGAAATGAACACATTTTTCTCCAAAAGTATAACACATGCAAACTTGTCCTGTTTGGTGGAGATGATATTTAATAAAATAAGTAGAAATCCACTAAAAGTTTTGTTTGGTTATCTTGCAATCCCGAGATAATCGTCTCCATGCTCCAAATCCATTTTAAAGCCATTTTTAAGGCATTTCGCGCATACATGAAATGAACACATTTTTCTCCAAAACTATAACAGATGCAAGCTTGTCCTGTTTGGTGGAGATGATATTTAATAAAATAAGTAGAAATCCACTAAAAGTTTTGTTTGGTTATCTTGCAATCCCGAGATAATCGTCTCCATGCTCCAAATCCATTTTAAAGCCATTTTTAAGGCATTTCGCGCATACATGAAATGAACACATTTTTCTCCAAAACTATAACAGATGCAAGCTTGTCCTGTTTGGTGGAGATCATATTTAATAAAATAAGTAGAAATCTACTAAAAGTTTCGTTTGTTTATATTGCCATCCTGAGATAATCGTCTCCATGCTCCAAATCCATTTTAAAGCCATTTCAAAGGCATTTTGCGCATACATGAAATGAACACATTTTTCTCCAAAACTATAACACATGCAAGCTTGTCCTGTTTGGTGGAGATGATATTTAATAAAATAAGTAGAAAACCACTAAAAGTTTTGTTCGGTTATCTTGCAATCCCGAGATAATCGTCTCCATGCTCCAAATCCATTTTAAAGCCATTTTTAAGGCATTTCGCGCATACATGAAATGAACACATTTTTCTCCAAAACTATAACAGATGCAAGCTTGTCCTGTTTGGTGGAGATGATATTTAATAAAATAAGTAGAAATCCACTAAAAGTTTTGTTTGGTTATCTTGCAATCCCGAGATAATCGTCTCCATGCTCCAAATCCATTTTAAAGCCATTTTTAAGGCATTTCGCGCATACATGAAATGAACACATTTTTCTCCAAAACTATAACAGATGCAAGCTTGTCCTGTTTGGTGGAGATCATATTTAATAAAATAAGTAGAAATCCACTAAAAGTTTTGTTTGGTTATCTTGCAATCCCGAGATAATCGTCTCCATGCTCCAAATCCATTTTAAAGCCATTTTTAAGGCATTTCGCGCATACATGAAATGAACACATTTTTCTCCAAAACTATAACAGATGCAAGCTTGTCCTGTTTGGTGGAGATGATATTTAATAAAATAAGTAGAAATCCACTAAAAGTTTTGTTTGGTTATCTTGCAATCCCGAGATAATCGTCTCCATGCTCCAAATCCATTTTAAAGCCATTTTTAAGGCATTTCGCGCATACATGAAATGAACACATTTTTCTCCAAAACTATAACAGATGCAAGCTTGTCCTGTTTGGTGGAGATGATATTTAATAAAATAAGTAGAAATCCACTAAAAGTTTTGTTTGGTTATCTTGCAATCCCGAGATAATCGTCTCCATGCTCCAAATCCATTTTAAAGCCATTTTTAAGGCATTTCGCGCATACATGAAATGAACACATTTTTCTCCAAAACTATAACAAATGCAAGCTTGTCCTGTTTGGTGGAGATGATATTTAATAAAATAAGTAGAAATCCACTAAAAGTTTTGTTTGGTTATATTGCAATCCCGAGATAATCGTCTCCATGCTCCAAATCCATTTTAAAGCCATTTTTAAGGCATTTCGCGCATACATGAAATGAACACATTTTTCTCCAAAACTATAACAGATGCAAGCTTGTCCTGTTTGGTGGAGATGATATTTAATAAAATAAGTAGAAATCCACTAAAAGTTTTGTTTGGTTATCTTGCAATCCCGAGATAATCGTCTCCATGCTCCAAATCCATTTTAAAGCCATTTTTAAGGCATTTCGCGCATACATGAAATGAACACATTTTTCTCCAAAACTATAACAGATGCAAGCTTGTCCTGTTTGGTGGAGATGATATTTAATAAAATAAGTAGAAATCCACTAAAAGTTTTGTTTGGTTATATTGCAATCCCGAGATAATCGTCTCCATGCTCCAAATCCATTTTAAAGCCATTTTTAAGGCATTTCGCGCATACATGAAATGAACACATTTTTCTCCAAAACTATAACAGATGCAAGCTTGTCCTGTTTGGTGGAGATGATATTTAATAAAATAAGTAGAAATCCACTAAAAGTTTTGTTTGGTTATCTTGCAATCCCGAGATAATCGTCTCCATGCTCCAAATCCATTTTAAAGCCATTTTTAAGGCATTTCGCGCATACATGAAATGAACACATTTTTCTCCAAAACTATAACAGATGCAAGCTTGTCCTGTTTGGTGAAGATGATATTTAATAGAATAAGTAGAAATCCACTAAAAGTTTTGTTTGGTTATCTTGCAATCCCGAGATAATCGTCTCCATGCTCCAAATCCATTTTAAAGCCATTTTTAAGGCATTTCGCGCATACATGAAATGAACACATTTTTCTCCAAAACTATAACAGATGCAAGCTTGTCCTGTTTGGTGGAGATGATATTTAATAAAATAAGTAGAAATCCACTAAAAGTTTTGTATGGTTATCTTGCAATCCCGAGATAATCGTCTCCATGCTCCAAATCCATTTTAAAGCCATTTTTAAGGCATTTCGCGCATACATGAAATGAACACATTTTTCTCCAAAACTATAACAGATGCAAGCTTGTCCTGTTTGGTGGAGATGATATTTAATAAAATAAGTAGAAATCCACTAAACGTTTTGTTTGGTTATATTGCAATCCCGAGATAATCGTCTCCATGCTCCAAATCCATTTTAAAGCCATTTTTAAGGCATTTCGCGCATACATGAAATGAACACATTTTTCTCCAAAACTATAACAGATGCAAGCTTGTCCTGTTTGGTGGAGATGATATTTAATAAAATAAGTAGAAATCCCCTAAAAGTTTTGTTTGGTTATCTTGCAATCCCGAGATAATCGTCTCCATGCTCCAAATCCATTTTAAAGCCATTTTTAAGGCATTTCGCGCATACATGAAATGAACACATTTTTCTCCAAAACTATAACAGATGCAAGCTTGTCCTGTTTGGTGGAGATTATATTTAATAAAATAAGTAGAAATCCACTAAAAGTTTTGTTTGGTTATCTTGCAATCCCGAGATAATCGTCTCCATGCTCCAAATCCATTTTAAAGCCATTTCAAAGGCATTTCGCGCATACATGAAATGAACACATTTTTCTCCAAAACTATAACACATGCAAGCTTGTCCTGTTTGGTGGAGATGATATTTAATAAAATAAGTAGAAATCCACTAAAAGTTTTGTTTGGTTATCTTGCAATCCCGAGATAATCGTCTCCATGCTCCAAATCCATTTTAAAGCCATTTTTAAGGCATTTCGCGCATACATGAAATGAACACATTTTTCTCCAAAACTATAACAGATGCAAGCTTGTCCTGTTTGGTGGAGATAATATTTAATAAAATAAGTAGAAATCTACTAAAAGTTTCGTTTGTTTATATTGCCATCCTGAGATAATCGTCTCCATGCTCCAAATCCATTTTAAAGCCATTTCAAAGGCATTTTGCGCATACATGAAATGAACACATTTTTCTCCAAAACTATAACACATGCAAACTTGTCCTGTTTGGTGGAGATGATATTTAATAAAATAAGTAGAAATCCACTAAAAGTTTTGTTTGGTTATCTTGCAATCCCGAGATAATCGTCTCCATGCTCCAAATCCATTTTAAAGCCATTTTTAAGGCATTTCGCGCATACATGAAATGAACACATTTTTCTCCAAAACTATAACAGATGCAAGCTTGTCCTGTTTGGTGGAGATGATATTTAATAAAATAAGTAGAAATCCACTAAAAGTTTTGTTTGGTTATCTTGCAATCCCGAGATAATCGTCTCCATGCTCCAAATCCATTTTAAAGCCATTTTTAAGGCATTTCGCGCATACATGAAATGAACACATTTTTCTCCAAAACTATAACAGATGCAAGCTTGTCCTGTTTGGTGGAGATCATATTTAATAAAATAAGTAGAAATCTACTAAAAGTTTCGTTTGTTTATATTGCCATCCTGAGATAATCGTCTCCATGCTCCAAATCCATTTTAAAGCCATTTCAAAGGCATTTTGCGCATACATGAAATGAACACATTTTTCTCCAAAACTATAACACATGCAAGCTTGTCCTGTTTGGTGGAGATGATATTTAATAAAATAAGTAGAAAACCACTAAAAGTTTTGTTTGGTTATCTTGCAATCCCGAGATAATCGTCTCCATGCTCCAAATCCATTTTAAAGCCATTTTTAAGGCATTTCGCGCATACATGAAATGAACACATTTTTCTCCAAAACTATAACAGATGCAAGCTTGTCCTGTTTGGTGGAGATGATATTTAATAAAATAAGTAGAAATCCACTAAAAGTTTTGTTTGGTTATCTTGCAATCCCGAGATAATCGTCTCCATGCTCCAAATCCATTTTAAAGCCATTTCAAAGGCATTTTGCGCATACATGAAATGAACACATTTTTCTCCAAAACTATAACACATGCAAGCTTGTCCTGTTTGGTGGAGATGATATTTAATAAAATAAGTAGAAATCCACTAAAAGTTTTGTTTGGTTATCTTGCAATCCCGAGATAATCGTCTCCATGCTCCAAATCCATTTTAAAGCCATTTCAAAGGCATTTTGCGCATACATGAAATGAACACATTTTTCTCCAAAACTATAACACATGCAAGCTTGTCCTGTTTGGTGGAGATGATATTTAATAAAATAAGTAGAAATCCACTAAAAGTTTTGTTTGGTTATCTTGCAATCCCGAGATAATCGTCTCCATGCTCCAAATCCATTTTAAAACCATTTTTAAGGCATTTCGCGCATACATGAAATGAACACATTTTTCTCCAAAACTATAACAGATGCAAGCTTGTCCTGTTTGGTGGAGATGATATTTAATAAAATAAGTAGAAATCCACTAAAAGTTTTGTTTGGTTATCTTGCAATCCCGAGATAATCGTCTCCATGCTCCAAATCCATTTTAAAGCCATTTTTAAGGCATTTCGCGCATACATGAAATGAACACATTTTTCTCCAAAACTATAACAGATGCAAGCTTGTCCTGTTTGGTGGAGATGATATTTAATAAAATAAGTAGAAATCCACTAAAAGTTTTGTTTGGTTATCTTGCAATCCCGAGATAATCGTCTCCATGCTCCAAATCCATTTTAAAGCCATTTTTAAGGCATTTCGCGCATACATGAAATGAACACATTTTTCTCCAAAACTATAACAGATGCAAGCTTGTCCTGTTTGGTGGAGATGATATTTAATAAAATAAGTAGAAATCCACTAAAAGTTTTGTTTGGTTATATTGCAATCCCGAGATAATCGTCTCCATGCTCCAAATCCATTTTAAAGCCATTTTTAAGGCATTTCGCGCATACATGAAATGAACACATTTTTCTCCAAAACTATAACAGATGCAAGCTTGTCCTGTTTGGTGGAGATGATATTTAATAAAATAAGTAGAAATCCACTAAAAGTTTTGTTTGGTTATCTTGCAATCCCGAGATAATCGTCTCCATGCTCCAAATCCATTTTAAAGCCATTTTTAAGGCATTTCGCGCATACATGAAATGAACACATTTTTCTCCAAAACTATAACAGATGCAAGCTTGTCCTGTTTGGTGGAGATGATATTTAATAGAATAAGTAGAAATCCACTAAAAGTTTTGTTTGGTTATCTTGCAATCCCGAGATAATCGTCTCCATGCTCCAAATCCATTTTAAAGCCATTTCAAAGGCATTTTGCGCATACATGAAATGAACACATTTTTCTCCAAAACTATAACACATGCAAGCTTGTCCTGTTTGGTGGAGATGATATTTAATAAAATAAGTAGAAATCCACTAAAAGTTTTGTTTGGTTATCTTGCAATCCCGAGATAATCGTCTCCATGCTCCAAATCCATTTTAAAACCATTTTTAAGGCATTTCGCGCATACATGAAATGAACACATTTTTCTCCAAAACTATAACAGATGCAAGCTTGTCCTGTTTGGTGGAGATGATATTTAATAAAATAAGTAGAAATCCACTAAAAGTTTTGTTTGGTTATCTTGCAATCCCGAGATAATCGTCTCCATGCTCCAAATCCATTTTAAAGCCATTTTTAAGGCATTTCGCGCATACATGAAATGAACACATTTTTCTCCAAAACTATAACAGATGCAAGCTTGTCCTGTTTGGTGGAGATGATATTTAATAAAATAAGTAGAAATCCACTAAAAGTTTTGTTTGGTTATCTTGCAATCCCGAGATAATCGTCTCCATGCTCCAAATCCATTTTAAAGCCATTTCAAAGGCATTTTGCGCATACATGAAATGAACACATTTTTCTCCAAAACTATAACACATGCAAGCTTGTCCTGTTTGGTGGAGATGATATTTAATAAAATAAGTAGAAATCCACTAAAAGTTTTGTTTGGTTATCTTGCAATCCCGAGATAATCGTCTCCATGCTCCAAATCCATTTTAAAACCATTTTTAAGGCATTTCGCGCATACATGAAATGAACACATTTTTCTCCAAAACTATAACAGATGCAAGCTTGTCCTGTTTGGTGGAGATGATATTTAATAAAATAAGTAGAAATCCACTAAAAGTTTTGTTTGGTTATCTTGCAATCCCGAGATAATCGTCTCCATGCTCCAAATCCATTTTAAAGCCATTTTTAAGGCATTTCGCGCATACATGAAATGAACACATTTTTCTCCAAAACTATAACAGATGCAAGCTTGTCCTGTTTGGTGGAGATGATATTTAATAAAATAAGTAGAAATCCACTAAAAGTTTTGTTTGGTTATCTTGCAATCCCGAGATAATCGTCTCCATGCTCCAAATCCATTTTAAAGCCATTTTTAAGGCATTTCGCGCATACATGAAATGAACACATTTTTCTCCAAAACTATAACAGATGCAAGCTTGTCCTGTTTGGTGGAGATGATATTTAATAAAATAAGTAGAAATCCACTAAAAGTTTTGTTTGGTTATATTGCAATCCCGAGATAATCGTCTCCATGCTCCAAATCCATTTTAAAGCCATTTTTAAGGCATTTCGCGCATACATGAAATGAACACATTTTTCTCCAAAACTATAACAGATGCAAGCTTGTCCTGTTTGGTGGAGATGATATTTAATAAAATAAGTAGAAATCCACTAAAAGTTTTGTTTGGTTATCTTGCAATCCCGAGATAATCGTCTCCATGCTCCAAATCCATTTTAAAGCCATTTTTAAGGCATTTCGCGCATACATGAAATGAACACATTTTTCTCCAAAACTATAACAGATGCAAGCTTGTCCTGTTTGGTGGAGATGATATTTAATAGAATAAGTAGAAATCCACTAAAAGTTTTGTTTGGTTATCTTGCAATCCCGAGATAATCGTCTCCATGCTCCAAATCCATTTTAAAGCCATTTTTAAGGCATTTCGCGCATACATGAAATGAACACATTTTTCTCCAAAACTATAACAGATGCAAGCTTGTCCTGTTTGGTGGAGATGATATTTAATAAAATAAGTAGAAATCCACTAAAAGTTTTGTATGGTTATCTTGCAATCCCGAGATAATCGTCTCCATGCTCCAAATCCATTTTAAAGCCATTTTTAAGGCATTTCGCGCATACATGAAATGAACACATTTTTCTCCAAAACTATAACAGATGCAAGCTTGTCCTGTTTGGTGGAGATGATATTTAATAAAATAAGTAGAAATCCACTAAACGTTTTGTTTGGTTATATTGCAATCCCGAGATAATCGTCTCCATGCTCCAAATCCATTTTAAAGCCATTTTTAAGGCATTTCGCGCATACATGAAATGAACACATTTTTCTCCAAAACTATAACAGATGCAAGCTTGTCCTGTTTGGTGGAGATGATATTTAATAAAATAAGTAGAAATCCCCTAAAAGTTTTGTTTGGTTATCTTGCAATCCCGAGATAATCGTCTCCATGCTCCAAATCCATTTTAAAGCCATTTTTAAGGCATTTCGCGCATACATGAAATGAACACATTTTTCTCCAAAACTATAACAGATGCAAGCTTGTCCTGTTTGGTGGAGATGATATTTAATAAAATAAGTAGAAATCCACTAAAAGTTTTGTTTGGTTATCTTGCAATCCCGAGATAATCGTCTCCATGCTCCAAATCCATTTTAAAGCCATTTTTAAGGCATTTCGCGCATACATGAAATGAACACATTTTTCTCCAAAACTATAACAGATGCAAGCTTGTCCTGTTTGGTGGAGATTATATTTAATAAAATAAGTAGAAATCCACTAAAAGTTTTGTTTGGTTATCTTGCAATCCCGAGATAATCGTCTCCATGCTCCAAATCCATTTTAAAGCCATTTCAAAGGCATTTCGCGCATACATGAAATGAACACATTTTTCTCCAAAACTATAACACATGCAAGCTTGTCCTGTTTGGTGGAGATGATATTTAATAAAATAAGTAGAAATCCACTAAAAGTTTTGTTTGGTTATCTTGCAATCCCGAGATAATCGTCTCCATGCTCCAAATCCATTTTAAAGCCATTTTTAAGGCATTTCGCGCATACATGAAATGAACACATTTTTCTCCAAAACTATAACAGATGCAAGCTTGTCCTGTTTGGTTGGAGATAATATTTAATAAAATAAGTAGAAATCTACCTAAAAGTTTTCGTTTGGTTTATATTGCCAATCCTGAGATAATCGTCTCCATGCTCCAAATCCATTTTAAAGCCATTTTCAAAGGCATTTTGCGCATACATGAAATGAACACATTTTTTCTCCAAAACTATAACACATGCAAACTTGTCCTGTTTGGTGGAGATGATATTTAATAAAATAAGTAGAAATCCACTAAAAGTTTTGTTTGGTTATCTTGCAATCCCGAGATAATCGTCTCCATGCTCCAAATCCATTTTAAAGCCATTTTTAAGGCATTTCGCGCATACATGAAATGAACACAATTTTTCTCCAAAACTATAACAGATGCAAGCTTGTCCTGTTTGGTGGAGATGATATTTAATAAAATAAGTAGAAATCCACTAAAAGTTTTGTTTGTGTTATCTTGCAATCCCGAGATAATCGTCTCACATGCTCCAAATCCATTTTAAAGCCATTTTTAAGGCATTTCGCGCATACATGAAATGAACACATTTTTCTCCAAAACTATAACAGATGCAAGCTTGTCCTGTTTGGTGGAGATCATATTTAATAAAATAAGTAGAAATCTACTAAAAGTTTTCGTTTGTTTATATTGCCATCCTGAGATAATCGTCTCCATGCTCCAAATCCATTTTAAAGCCATTTCAAAGGCATTTTGCGCATACATGAAATGAACACATTTTTCTCCAAAACTATAACACATGCAAGCTTGTCCTGTTTGGTGGAGATGATATTTAATAAAATAAGTAGAAAACCACTAAAAGTTTTGTTTGGTTATCTTGCAATCCCGAGATAATCGTCTCCATGCTCCAAATCCATTTTTAAAGCCATTTTTAAGGCATTTTCGCGCATACATGAAATGAACACATTTTTCTCCAAAACTATAACAGATGCAAGCATTGTCCTGTTTGGTGGAGATGATATTTAATAAAATAAGTAGAAATCCACTAAAAGTTTTGTTTGGTTATCTTGCAATCCCGAGATAATCGTCTCCATGCTCCAAATCCATTTTAAAGCCATTTCAAAGGCATTTTGCGCATACATGAAATGAACACATTTTTCTCCAAAACTATAACAGCATGCAAGCTTGTCCTGTTTGGTGGAGATGATATTTAATAAAATAAGTAGAAATCCCACTAAAAGTTTTGTTTTGGTTATCTTGCAATCCCGAGATAATCGTCTCCATGCTCCAAATCCATTTTAAAACCATTTTTAAGGCATTTCGCGCATACATGAAATGAACACATTTTTCTCCAAAACTATAACAGATGCAAGCTTGTCCTGTTTGGTGGAGATGATATTTAATAAAATAAGTAGAAATCCACTAAAAGTTTTGTTTGGTTATCTTGCAATCCCGAGATAATCGTCTCCATGCTCCAAATTCCATTTTAAAGCCATTTTTAAGGCATTTCGCGCATACATGAAATGAACACATTTTTCTCCAAAACTATAACAGATGCAAGCTTGTCCTGTTTGGTGGAGATGATATTTAATAAAATAAGTAGAAATCCACTAAAAGTTTTGTTTGGTTATCTTGCAATCCCGAGATAATCGTCTCCATGCTCCAAATCCATTTTAAAGCCATTTTTAAGGCATTTCGCGCATACATGAAATGAACACATTTTTCTCCAAAAACTATAACAGATGCAAGCTTGTCCTGTTTGGTGGAGATGATATTTTAATAAAATAAGTAGAAATCCACCTAAAAGTTTTGTTTGGTTATCTTGCAATCCCGAGATAATCGTCTCCATGCTCCAAATCCATTTTAAAGCCATTTTTAAGGCATTTCGCGCATACATGAAATGAACACATTTTTCTCCAAAACTATAACAGATGCAAGCTTGTCCTGTTTGGTGGAGATGATATTTAATAAAATAAGTAGAAATCCACTAAAAGTTTTGTTTGGTTATCTTGCAATCCCGAGATAATCGTCTCCATGCTCCAAATCCATTTTAAAGCCATTTTTAAGGCATTTCGCGCATACATGAAATGAACACATTTTTCTCCAAAACTATAACAGATGCAAGCTTGTCCTGTTTGGTGGAGATGATATTTAATAAAATAAGTAGAAATCCACTAAAAGTTTTGTTTGGTTATCTTGCAATCCCGAGATAATCGTCTCCATGCTCCAAATCCATTTTAAAGCCATTTCAAAGGCATTTTGCGCATACATGAAATGAACACATTTTTCTCCAAAAACTATAACACATGCAAGCTTGTCCTGTTTTGGTGGAGATGATATTTAATAAAATAAGTAGAAATCCACTAAAAGTTTTGTTTGGTTATCTTGCAATCCCGAGATAATCGTCTCCATGCTCCAAATCCATTTTAAAGCCATTTTTAAGGCATTTCGCGCATACATGAAATGAACACATTTTTCTCCAAAACTATAACAGATGCAAGCTTGTCCTGTTTTGGTGGAGATGATATTTAATAAAATAAGTAGAAATCCACTAAAAGTTTTGTTTGGTTATCTTGCAATCCCGAGATAATCGTCTCCATGCTCCAAATCCATTTTTAAAGCCATTTCAAAGGCATTTTGCGCATACATGAAATGAACACATTTTTTCTCCAAAACTATAACACATGCAAGCTTGTCCTGTTTGGTGGAGATGATATTTAATAAAATAAGTAGAAAAACCACTAAAAGTTTTGTTTGGTTATCTTGCAATCCCGAGATAATCGTCTCCATGCTCCAAATCCATTTTAAAGCCATTTTTTAAGGCATTTCGCGCATACATGAAATGAACACATTTTTCTCCAAAAACTATAACAGATGCAAGCTTGTCCTGTTTGGTGGAGATGATATTTAATAAAATAAGTAGAAATCCACTAAAAGTTTTGTTTGGTTATCTTGCAATCCCGAGATAATCGTCTCCATGCTCCAAATCCATTTTAAAGCCATTTCAAAGGCATTTTGCGCATACATGAAATGAACACATTTTTCTCCAAAACTATAACACATGCAAGCTTGTCCTGTTTGGTGGAGATGATATTTAATAAAAATAAGTAGAAATCCACTAAAAGTTTTGTTTGGTTATCTTGCAATCCCGAGATAATCGTCTCCATGCTCCAAATCCATTTTAAAGCCATTTTTAAGGCATTTCGCGCATACATGAAATGAACACATTTTTCTCCAAAACTATAACAGATGCAAGCTTGTCCTGTTTGGTGGAGATGATATTTAATAAAATAAGTAGAAATCCATTAAAAGTTTTGTTTGGTTATCTTGCAATCCCGAGATAATCGTCTCCATGCTCCAAATCCATTTTAAAGCCATTTTTAAGGCATTTCGCGCATACATGAAAATGAACACATTTTTTCTCCAAAACTATAACAGATGCAAGCTTGTCCTGTTTGGTGGAGATGATATTTAATAAAATAAGTAGAAATCCACTAAAAGTTTTGTTTGGTTATCTTGCAATCCCGAGATAATCGTCTCCATGCTCCAAATCCATTTTAAAGCCATTTTTAAGGCATTTCGCGCATACATGAAATGAACACATTTTTCTCCAAAACTATAACAGATGCAAGCTTGTCCTGTTTGGTGGAGATGATATTTTAATAAAATAAGTAGAAATCCATTAAAAGTTTTGTTTGGTTATATTGCAATCCCGAGATAATCGTCTTCAATGCTCCAAATCCATTTTAAAGCCATTTTTAAGGCATTTCGCGCATACATGAAATGAACACATTTTTCTCCAAAACTATAACAGATGCAAGCTTGTCCTGTTTGGTGGAGATGATATTTAATAAAATAAGTAGAAAATCCACTAAAAGTTTTGTTTGGTTATCTTGCAATCCCGAGATAATCGTCTCCATGCTCCAAATCCATTTTAAAGCCATTTTTTAAGGCATTTCGCGCATACATGAAATGAACACATTTTTCTCCAAAACTATAACAGATGCAAGCTTGTCCTGTTTGGTGGAGATAATATTTAATAAAATAAGTAGAAATCTACTAAAAGTTTCGTTTGTTTATATTGCCATCCTGAGATAATCGTCTCCATGCTCCAAATCCATTTTAAAGCCATTTCAAAGGCATTTTGCGCATACATGAAATGAACACATTTTTCTCCAAAACTATAAACACATGCAAGCTTGTCCTGTTTGGTGGAGATGTATATTTAATAAAATAAGTAGAAATCCACTAAAAGTTTTGTTTGGTTATCTTGCAATCCCGAGATAATCGTCTCCATGCTCCAAATCCATTTTAAAGCCATTTTTAAGGCATTTCGCGCATACATGAAATGAACACATTTTTCTCCAAAACTATAACAGATGCAAGCTTGTCCTGTTTGGTGGAGATGATATTTAATAAAATAAGTAGAAATCCACTAAAAGTTTTTGTTTGGTTATCTTGCAATCCCGAGATAATCGATCTCCATTGCTCCAAATCCATTTTAAAGCCATTTTTAAGGCATTTCGCGCATACATGAAATGAACACATTTTTCTCCAAAACTATAACAGATGCAAGCTTGTCCTGTTTGGTGGAGATAATATTTAATAAAATAAGTAGAAATCTACTAAAAGTTTCGTTTGTTTATATTGCCATCCTGAGATAATCGTCTCCATGCTCCAAATCCATTTTAAAGCCATTTCAAAGGCATTTATTGCGCA